>NC_134571.1:32875116-33102616 GCF_050947875.1 Dermacentor variabilis
TTCGAACCTTTAGAGGAGACAGAACTGTCCATGTAAACGTGGATGCGTTCTTTGTGCTTTTCATGTTGGAGTGAAAGCACGGTTGGTTTGAGGGCGAAAGATGACATCTCCGTTTACTTTTTGATGCCGGGAATGACAAGTATGGCCTGGAGTGGATGCAGGTACCATCGCGGCAGAGATGGTCGTGTTGCAGCCGGGATGTTTGACGGTAAAGTTCTATTGTTGGGGGCAATAATTCTGCTAAACGCTGAACGAGGTCGAGCGGCAGGAAGGGAGGCGAAATGATGCGATCGAAGTCGGGCGAAGTGCTTGATGTGCATCCTCAAAGTGTCGACTTGAATATACGTGTCGATGGCGTGGTCATGCGCGATAGCTGTTATTGCTGCCTTGTATGCACACCAGGGAAGGTCAAGACAAATTCGCAGAGCTTGAGCTTGCACAGACTGGAGGGCACGGACGTTGTTCTTACAGGTCCCAACGTAGGAGCGGTAAGAGACTCAGGAGACTCAGGAAATTGCGTAGGAGACTCAGGAACAATGCGTTATATATAGAGATGGAGCATTGCACTCACGGACGTATCCCATGACTTCCCTGCAAGAAATCTGAGCACGTGGGTTATCATGACTAGTTTCATTTTTAGGTAGGAGACATGAGGACTCCAGGGGAGGTCTCGATCTATTATCACTCCTAGAAAGCGGTGAATCTTCTCGTAGGGCAATAGGCTGTCCATTAATTCTGACAACGTACGGTCTCATCGCGTTGCGCGTGAAAGCGACCATAGAGCAATTCTCGGAGGACACCTCCAGGCCTCGTGCTCGAAGATAACCTGAGGTCAGTGTGGCCGCTTTTTGAAGTCTGGCGCGCACCTGGGGGCGCGTCCTGATGACCAAATGGATACATCGTCTGCATAGATCGACAAATGGACGGATTGCGCAAGGGTGTGAACCAGGTCGATGAGCACGAGGTTACATAAAGTGGGGGTCAAGATATTAAAGTGAGCAAAGGTAACTACGCTCCCACTTATTTTTCTACTTTTACTTTTATTCGCGAGGACACATTCAGCCTCTTCAATTTTTATGTTCTCGCTACCTGCGGGCTGCCAGAGCCTGCCAGAGCGCATGCGTTTTTTTCGTGTTGTCCCGACCAGCGCGTGGCGCACTTCGGTGTGCGTTTGTTTTTTTCTGGCCGAGGGGATTTTCTCCTGGCAGAGTTTTGGATGCTTTCTGTCTAGCAGACGAGAACAAGAAACAATGGTCGCTCGCCGCCATCACTGTGAGAACTCGACGGATTGCAACGCGTTCGCTTGAGCGCAGCCTCTCCGGAATGACTTGTCTCGCCGATGTAGAATACCGAGCAGTAGGTGTATGATTCTCTGTGGACCGAGCGTCTCACGTTTTCTTCGATATTCCTTGGGTAGCCGCATTAGGTGCCCAAAGTAGGCATTCGATTGTGGCCAACACGCTTTTGTTCTCGTTTTTTCTTCTTTTCGGTGCCTCGACCCCACAAAAAGAAAGACATCGTTTCGGCGCAGCGAATTATCGCATGCTGAAAGTTTGATTTTGTGACTTCTTTTGCGAAAAGTAATGGGGCACAGGACGCTTCAGTTGCCGGATACTCTTATTATAATCTTGCGATAGCAAGATTACAATAAGACTCACGCCTGTGATACCAGTTGTGTAATGTGTTCTTCACTTCGTTCCTCCCATTATCATCCCCCATTGTGACCCTTTTCCTTCCCCTCTTCCCCTTCCCTTACGTAGAGTAGCAGGCCAGATGCTCCAATATCCGGCCGACCTCTCTACATTTTCCAATCATTAAAATAGTCCTTCTTCCTTGCGATAGCAATTACATGGACACTCCAGGCACATTCCTACCGTTAAATAGACAAAAAACATAGGAGCATTGATATCAGTTATTTCGGGCACAATTTTCGGGACATATGAGTATATTCTTTTGTGAAAAAAGTACATATTTTACCTTTATTGACAGTGCCTAGCGTTCAGTAACTGGTTTGCAGCATCTTTGGCAATGGCAATACAGTTATTATTAATGGATTTGATCCCTCTACAAATTCTATAAGGAGGAGGACGAGCTGCAACGTGAGCCACCCCCAAACAAAATTTCTGGCTATGCCACTGGTTATAATCGCAATAAAGACCGAGAGACCGACCACCCGATCGAGTACAAGAAAAAAGTTGGAAGAAGATTCGACCTCTAGTTGACGTCGATGAAAGACAACGTCTATTTTATTTTTTTGGAGGGTAGGTGGGTGGACAAAAGAGAGCGTCTGCGTCTTCGACAAAAGGCGTCGCGTTTAAACTACAAGGTCTCAAAGTGCTAGTAGTTTCAAGGGGAAAATGCGAGAACGGTCCCCTTACTTCCAGTACCACCATTACCACCACCGTGGGATCATACTGTACCATCGACTTCACCGGCGAGATGGGGCGCTGTCGCACATAGTTTTATGCCAAGTAGCCTGTATAGAATTTTTTTTTTGGGTGAGGGAGGAAGGGAGAGAGAGGACGCGAACCGCGACCCGCCTCCACATGTCTATATACACGTCGCTGAGTCCCGGGTCCCCACGTTCAAGACTTGAAATGCTACTCAAGTTTAAGTGCTTTTCATCCTAGCAAGTTCGCCCTGCAACGAACGTATACTCGCCGTCCTCACCGCTTCGGTTTCCTGAGGTTAACATACTAGCGAACTTTCTTAGAGATGTGCGCGAGCCAATTTCGTATGGGCTCTTGTATCTCAAATAAGAACGCGCTATTTCTCAGAATTTCATTATACAAATGAATCGGCATTGGTCTTAGCCACAGAACCGCTGAGGGGGATCAGAAATGTCCTTATGGAAATATGTCCTCATGGAAAATGCTTTACCTCGCCGCCGAGCCACTGTCCCTGGCACAGGAATGCTGCATGCATATGTACGGTAATCCAGGTTACATCCCAACCTGCTATGCGTCTCCTCTAATATGCGCATTCATATGGATGTGCTGCATGCCTAAGTAGGAGCATGTAATGAGCCTACCGCGATTCTCATTAGTCAAAGCGACTTGTTTCCCTCTCCACAGTTCCGTGCTTCTAACGGCCGTATTCACTAGCAGGGATGAAGCGCACAGAATTTGCTGAGGTCGCTCATATGTGTGCTTAAGAAATGTAGATGTGGAGGGAGTGCAATCTTTAGCATTAAGTTTTCCGGAATGTAGTTTTCGTGATATGTAATAGCCTCAAGAAGACTATACAGCGTGCTTTTTTTAAAGCTGCACCAAAGTTAAAAAAATTGCCTGTGATGCATAGCACAGTTCTAACCCTTGATCTAAATTACTCGATGAGGTGTCTATTACTTCAACGAGAAATAAAAGTGCTTAGTTGAATAATGAGAATAATTACGCCAATTAAATTTTCAGGTAATTCCTAATTTTCAGGTAATTCTCAGGTACTTCTAATTTATTTATGAATGGTAGCTAGTGAGTTCGCTAATTTTCAATCAAGTACTTAGATTTGTTGTAGAAGTAATGGCCGTCTCATCGAGGAACTCCGATCAAGCGTTTTAAACAGGCACTTTCTAAAAAGTTTGGTGCAGCTAGAAAAAAAACCGTTTATATAGGGGCAGCGACTAACTACAAATTTTAAAACACGCCAGTCGCTTCAGTGGTTGCACATGGTCACTGCACAGGTTGCTCAGTTGGCTTAGTCAAATGCATAGCCTTTATTCATAGAGGAAAGAACTAGAAAAAAAGAATGTGACACTTTATAAGACATATATCAGAAGATAAAAGCTGATGAGTGCCAGGACATAGACTTTACGCCAAATGAAAGCGAACAGAAAAAAGAACAATGCGGTGTATAAGAGTCATGTGCACGTTACCCAACTATTTGACGTCAGATATCACTGTTTGCTGTTCTTTAGCACCCTGATGGAAAAAGTAAACTCTGGTCAACCACAGATGCATCATCAGTTTTAAGAATTCCTGCTTATTTCTGTCAAAGTGACCTAAATATTTATACGAAGGTTTGTATTTGAGCGCTAGAGTGAAATTGGTAGAGGAAATTTAAAAGTGAAGACATAGCCATGGTGGTGGAGACGACAACGACTAACAGTACCGACAATAGAGAAAATCACCGATGATGACGATAACAGCGATGGCACGACGCTGTGGCTCTTTTAACACAGCCTTGTATGACCCATTATGAGGCTATAGCACCTTTCAATGTGCAGTCTGATGATGTTGTGGCATCAACAATAATATTCTGTCACGGCGACATGGTAATCCTATTTTCTCCCAACAGACCAGTTGCTATATAAGCAAAAGGAAGTCCATATAAAAGGGTTTGCCGTAAAAAGAGAAATCGAAGTTTGTACTGCAAACTAATATAGCTCTAGAACTCGAGAACTAGCTCTATAGAATAGAGCTAATATAGCTAATATAGAACTAATATAGCTAAGAGCAACTTGATAGAGAACTATATGAAGTAAGGATAGTAGCTTTATCGGCTGTACAAACTTGTAAGGATTCGCTTACTAAATAAATTAACAACCACAGTGTCACGTGCGGGCGTCGACCAAATGTGGACATATCTCACTCGATGACCACGCACACTCGCTGTCAAAACGCTGGATGGAGAAATCGCGGCAGCTGCAGCGATTGAATTAACCTCCATGCTGCCTCTCGATTCAACACGAACTAAGCGGCGATAACACAGCGTACATGAAGCTATCAGCAATCGGTGCACTACGTCCGCATCGCAGATGGCTTTCAAGATAAGGCCCGCGCAGCCGCAGCCGGAGTAGAACATCTCCTCCCGGTGCCTTGAGCGCGACGGAAGACGGCGCGCTTCCTCCCCGCTTTCCCTGCTGGCGCGTGCGAGATTGAGCTGCCATCGTCGCCTCAACCTCGCAAGCTTTCACTCGCACATACAGCATACGGCATGTGGCGACGATGTTATCGCCCTTGGACTTCATGCGGAACCTCACGGCGATATCAACGGCAAGAATGCGCCTAGAGTGTCCATATAATTGATAAGAGAAATGTTGTGGCATGGGAAGTAATACAGAAGAGAGTGAGGACATTATAGTGCCTGCGCCAATAGGCCACTTACAAGAAATGCACGCCCTCCTCCGTGCAACGTCTACACTGCAAAAAAAGAATGACGCAAAACAAAGCTTATCCCACTACCCCTATCGGCGATATTTGAACGCCTCTGGACCGGCTGGTGCTCGTCAACGGCTGAAACAATTGCTATTGCACACAATTTTCCAGCCAAGACCCATATAGTCATGGAAGCGCTCAGAGCACACGTAAGACACCTTGCTCGAGCCCCTGCCCATCATCTAGCCTCACTGCGATAGGATCGACCACGTGCTTCCTTTTGTGAAACAGTCCTGCCCTATCGTGCATTCCTTCCATCAGGTTATATAGCTCCAGCGAAAGTTCCGTTTCCACCATGGTGCTTGGCTCAAGCAAATGTTCGACTAATGGTACCAGGAATACGAACAAAAGCCCACCTCTCGTCTCCAGCACTCAAGCAACTTTCACTGCTCTTGCTGTACGAGACGTACAATGAGCATCACCATTTATATACTGACGCTTGAACCACGATGAATGGGTCTGCAGGATCGGTGATTTTTCCTGCAAAACCTTCCACCATAAAGATTCGACTATCTCACCAGACTACATAGACTGCCGCGGAGCTTGCTGCTATTCGTTGTGCACTTCGTGTAATTTCTGAAGACCTACCCAAGAAATGGAGCGTGTTCACTGACTCCAAGGCTGCCATTCATTGTTTTGTTTCTGCCTTACACCGAGGACCCCACGAACAACTAACTTTAGAAATCAGACTGCTGCTTCACCACCTCGTCGAGCAAGGACACGACATCACATTACAGTGGATTCCAAGCCACTGTGGCATAATGGGCAATGAACATGCCGACGCAGCAGCACGATCTGCACATGAGGAGGGCTTGCAAGACTCCATTCCATTCTCAAGAACAGACGCTGCAATGAAAATTCATGTGCTTTCAAATGAAGCCATCAGAACTTTATGGAACACACCAAGCTTGAAGCATACACGTCTACACCGACTGGAGCCATCCCTTCGACTTCGACCCCCATCTGACCTCTCGACTCGAAACAGCAGTACTTTGCCGACTGTGGCTTGGTGTCGCCTGCACAAGATCTTTTGCCTTCCAAGTCGGTATGGACGACAGCGCGGCTTGCAGTCACTGCGGCGGCGAGGAGACTATCGAACACGTGCTTTGCCACTGTCCTCAATACCGCGCTCACCGGCTCTCACGGGCGACCACGCTTTGACTTTCAGAACAGTCCGTTCTGGAATGCCGACGTGAACTGTCATCGCAGCAAAAGTCGGTCAAGGCTTTGTTGACTTTTTTACGTGACAGTGGCCTATTAGAAAGACTATAATGACCCCATTCCGTCCCTTTTCATATTTTTTTCACGCTTTTATTTTTGTCACGCTCTTCTTTCCGTTTTTACTTTCCCTTTCCCTACCCCTAGTGCAGAGTAGCAAACTGGAGGTTTTAAGTATTGTTAACCTCCCTGCCTTTCTCTCATATACATCTCTCTCTCTTTCTCTCTGGACCAGCTGAGTTGGGATGAGTTGCTTGCGTTTGACGAGATAGCACTAACGCGGTATATTCGCTACGAATCTCCCTGCACCGGGCTGGCTCATTACCGCCAAAATGCAGTTCAACCAGTGCTACCTGGTGAAATGCGTCCAGAAGTGTTGGGAGAAGTTCGTCAGCGGAATCCTATGGTAGGGGCTCCTTTGAACAGTGATAAATTTTTCATTCATTCATTCATTCATTCATTCATTCATTCATTCATTCATTCATTCATTCATTCATTCATTCACCACAGTCGCTTAAGTTGTCTCAACGTAAAAGAAAAAAAAAGAACAAGTCATTGGTTCCAATCTACGACGGCTCATTACGTTTATTAGACGATGGCAGAACGTTCAAGATAGTACCTTTGGTGGGTAAATACCTTTCTCGTGCATGCGCAGAATATTTTTTGCAAAGGGTCCACTTACAACCAGCGTCAGCGCAAACGCCAAAGCCAAGCCTTGAGAATGAAAGCGTTTATTATCTGCTGAGGGCAGAGGATTTTAAACAGCCGTCCTACCACCTCCCGAACGGAGATGTTTTCCCTATTCCACGGAGCTACATATTTTATGTAAAGAGCGGGAGTCGCTGCCGAGGAGGGAACGACGCAATCACCCCGTGGTTGACCGTTTCGCGCGTCAGCACGTCCGCGGCTCTCACGCGGAACGCAGCCGAATCAATACCCTTTCGGGCATGAAGGCGAGCAAGAGAGAGAGAGAGAGAGGATACAGAGAAAGGCAGGGAGGTTAACCAGAGGTAGTTCCGGTTGGCTACCCTGCACGGGGAGAAGGGTTAAGGAGGATAAAAAGAGAAAAAGAGTGGAAGGGGGAGATAGAGAGAATGAGAGACGAGCACGTACAAGGCGAGCAATGTGAGTGAAAGGGCACGCTCTTCGCACGACTGGCCTCACCAGCTTCGGGCACAAGGTTATCGCGAGCTCCCCTTCTGAATCATGCCACATTCTGCTGGTCGGCGTTTCTTGTGGTTTCTGCGGTTTTCACAAGTGTGCATGTTTGTTTCAATTTTACTCGGTGTCCAGTTTGGGGGAAAAGAAATTTGAGTGTTCAATAGACACCGCGCAACGTTAATGCCGCGCAATGGAACGGCCACCCAATTAAAACCTCTTGATCTGAGGTAATTTCTTGTGGCTTCACTTCTCCATTATGGTCAAACGTAATAAACTCAACTTTATTTTTCTCCTATGGTCACGCCTGGAAGTGCTTTGAATTTTTTTTAATGAGTGCGTATGAGCTTACTTGTATTTTCCTTGCTATCCACTTTGGGAAAAAGAAACACGTCCGTATCTTCTTGGCTTTCTAAAAAGCACGCTAAAATGCTACGTAGAGACATCGGCGTAACTTCATCCTACATTTAATGAACGAAGCGTGCGTGCTGCATTTTTCTGTCTTTTTTTCTGTTTCATCAAAAGAAAGCGAAGCTGCCTATGTTTTGTGACAAGGAATTGTTTGTGCAAAGTCTTTTTTTTATCGTAACAAGATACATTTCTTGGGTGACATCGTACGGGGTTCATGAGTCAAGCACAATCCCTAAAACAGGAAGCAGAGGGACTTGACACCGAAGAGCGCTAAGTATTACTCGTTTATATCTTCTATCATCACTTTTTCTGGTTTGTTTAAAAAAGCTAAAAGAAATTTACTTGCGTATACTTGACATGGACTATCCCGACTATGTATCTACAGCTATTGATAGAAAGACATGAAAAATATTAAACAAGAACGGTATAAATTCACATACTTGTGCGCTCCACTCTTGCAGATTCGCCTGAAAAAACCTCATATTATTTTTTGTCCGAAGTTCAAGGTGACGACCATCCTAATCTTTAAAGAAGATAAATGGTGGTGTCAAGGGTCTTGAATTCAGGCCTCTATGAGCCCCACAAGAATGAATGAAATCAGAGTTTTAGCACTGCCATGCATTTGGGCGGGGATTACCACTTGCAGACCGGTTATTTCTGCAGAAAAGACAACTGCGCTGCAAGAAACATGCCCCGAAGTATAACTGCTCTCCGAACGGTGACCCCCTAATGAGCACTTTCGTTGAGGGAGACATGAATTAGCAGGCCAAAAAAAAATTATTTAAACGAAACTTCTCGCGACAAGCCTGTCGTCTTATCTTCGTTTTAATTTAGATATGCGCACTAAGACACTGCCGTGGGATCGTTTCACTTTGTATTAACTGAGAACTGGTTTTTAATACAGTTATCGCCTTTGCAAGATGAACATTTTTCACCCGAGGTTCGGCCTTATAGCGAATATGCGCAATATCGTAAGAATACGAGACACATCTTCAGAACATGAGTTCTGTGGTCAAAGAAGATGCACGCACAGAGTTTTGCACCTTCACATTATTATTATTATTATTATTATTATTATTATTATTATTATTATTATTATTATTATTATTATTATTATTATTATTATTATTATTATTATTATTATTATTATTATTATTATTATTATTATTATTACTGTTGTTGTTGTAATAACCGGGAACCTGTGCTATGGAACTGCGTCGTAAGTCTTGGTTGCATCGAAGATTGTGATTTTCCTTTCAACGAAAAAGACAATGCTAATTTCTTTCGCGGAACTTCAACGAGTGCTTCCAAGAAAATTATCTGAGCTCCGAGCTGCAAGCTTCGCGGCCACCTCGAGCGAACGATCGTTTATTTTAATGCGAAGATTAGAGCGGCCAAGTCCAACTGGGCAAGTTTCTTGTGCGGAATATCTTTCCGGTACAAATTATACAGTTGGGCAGTTCTGTGGAAGGCCGATAGATGAGATTTGCCTGCAGGTTGCGGTTGTCTCTCACAAGCTTCTGTTCTCGGACTTGAAAAACGAGAGCGTGCGCTCAGCGTCTTGGAGTGCCGTAACCAGTGCGAGCTGCGGTATCGCGATGTTAAGAGCAGCGAGTGCCGGAGCAGCCGTCACTTTCTGAAGACCAGACAAAGACGCAGGAGACATACGGGGTACGAGGTGCTGTGCGCTGCTGTTACCTAAGCACCTATTGGCGACGTTTAAAAAAGAAGGAAGATAAATGTGAAAATATGTTTCGAAATTTCTCCATAGGGTAATAAATTGAAACAGAAACAAACCAACATGTTAACAAAAACTGCGTGACGCAGGGCGAGCGAGTAAAGAGCACAGGACAGAGAGCTCTCTCCTGTGCACTGCAAACGCACTGCAGACAGAGTCAGTGTTATCCAGGGTGACGTAAACAATGTGTAGACCGTTTCTTAATTCAGTCTATGCAGTGCGGTTCATGCAACCGCTGGTACGCTTTCTGCAAATTAGTCGAGAAAGACACGGAAGAAAAGAAACCAGCAACATAGCTACATATTGAACGAACTGAGAAAACTAAGAGATGGTAAAGTGTTGGGCCTCCACTTCCCGACGTGATCAATCCCGAAACACTCTGAAACACACAGACTGCGTAGTCGAACAGAACCACACGACTGACACTATCATGTACGGCATTTAAAAAAAATAAAGAACAAAGAAAAAAAAAGTGTGGTTTTGTTTTTTTGACTTGCAGCCTTTCTTAATATTGTATATTACTCTAAGCGCATTCTTGATGTCCAAATGCAATACGACGGCTGTGAGAGACTCCGTAAGAAGTGGAGAGGGGGAGGGAAAAGTTGCGCAAAAGTTCTGACTTGTTTTCTTTTTCTTTTTTTACCGTGCGCGTGAATCCCTCTACACGAGAGTTCTTGGATTGTGCCCGCATTGCCACGCATTTACCGTGGCTGAGAATCGAATCCGCAACCTCGATTCCAGCAGGAGAGCACCATAGAGAAACAGCCACAACGACTCCCGCAGAACAGAAAAAAAAAAAAGAAAACTCGCAGCGAGGGCGTTCTCGATGGTAATGATTATGATGACGATGATGATGTCGACGAAAATGAAAAAGAAACGACTAATGCGAAAAGAAAGAGCAACCCTAAGAAAACGAGTAAATATCCAATTGCGAAGAAACAAGCGCAACACCAACACACAGTTCGCTGGAGCCTCCACGGGGAGCTCGAGCTTCCAGAGTCTTACTAGTGCGTCAGTGGCCAAAGTCATGCTGAGCTGCCTGAAAATCCCACGGCACAGGAGGCTCCTGCTGCAAGAGTATGGCCGCATCCTTTCCGCGATTGTATCTCGATGCCTCCATATGTTTGCTGTTTGTGTTTGGCCAAGTGAGGCGCAGCTCCCAAAGGCAAATGTGTGTTATCCACCAAGGTGCCGCTTTATATTTCTCGGAAGTTGCTTTGGCTGTGTTGCTAGGTGGAATGATGAAACTGACAAGCTAAGTAAATAAATAAATAAATAAAAAGAAAATCTAACAGGATTCGCAGCCAAATGAATGCAGTAGCGTGGGAATGGCACACGTTGCCACTGCGAACCGCGCCAGCGAAGAAGGTCTCCTCTTAGGCGATGCACGTTCCATGTTCCACCATAGCCTCCGTCGGAAATCCATATTTTTCTCTCTTCGTTGCCAGACAGCCAAGTACTTTGAAGAGAGAAGCTTCCTACTTGCGCATTCAAGACACGCCGAGGAACATGCACGGCTCGCCCCTAATCCACCCGACGGGCCACCGAACCGCGCACGCACCCGCAGCATGGCGCTGAAATGCAGAAGCGTTTCCTCGTCGAGAGATCAAGCGGTGCAGGCGTGATTGCATCAGCAATCTTTGTTTGATGTCGCGCCTCTCCCGCGGCAATAGATAAAAGGGGTGGAAACCGAGTGTTAGAAGCGGCCACCTTGGCGATGCTCTAGATTCCGTTTTTCCTCACTGTCTGTTCTTTCTATTTTTACGTTTGCCCAGTTTCCCTAAAGCTTTTGGCCCCACACCCACGCCTGTGCTGTGGATGTTCTTAGGCATATTCTTCACAGCGGGATTACGTGCACTGAGTGCGAAAGCCCTTCCACGTTGTGGCTTGCCACTATAGCTGCCTGAGCTTATGTATACGTATTTAAATGCATTCGGCTTTAGTATCATTAAGTTGCTAGTTTACTTTAACGTGCGTGTCTTACGATGCGCAGCAAGTCATTGCACCTCAGCAATAGACACCCTTGTAGTCAACTTCGTGAGTTACCTATCCCGAATTTCATCTACCACCGCAGGCGCTCGGATGCGTATGTTGTCGACCACGGTCGATGCGACCGCCTTAAATGCAAATCGGCCACGCAGATACGCAGCTTTTGCATATTTTGCCACAATACTCGGCGTGCACAGTCAGGAGAAGAAGTAACAGACCCTTTAGAGTACATTATATATGCAGAAAAGTGGGCCAGCGTCACCTGGCGCCACGCAGCTCAAGCTCGTGCAACGTCAATTCTGGCGCAGTTGGCATCTGCGAATGCCGTTTCGACGAATAATATAGAAACGCGCATGCGCATTGCACCATAATTGACTTTACACTGGCTTGAGTGGCGTCGAGCCCGGCGGAGCTGGCCTGCACTTCGACACGCACTCGCAGGGGTCCGTTACAATTGCTCACGACTCTACAGGAGTTTCCATGTGCACAGGCATATAAGCAGATGTGCAAGTGCAAGTGTATTCATAGCAACGCAGATAAAGATGAAATTAAATTATGAGATCTACACACAGTGGCTTACGAACCTACGAGCTACGCCATGGCGGACGGCTCCGGTTTAATTTACACCACCGGGGTTTCTTTAACCAGTACACAATGCGCGGCACACGAGCGTTACTGCATTGCCAAGCAATAGTGGCGCACCTGGTGATCGACGCGAGAACGCTCGTGTACATGTCTTTAGGTGCACGTTAAAGAACCCCAGGAGGTCAAAATTAGGCCAAAATAATTCTGGAGTTCCCCACTACGGCATGCCTCACAATCATATCATGTGTTTAGTACGTAGTTTTAGCCTTGATACGAGTGCACTCTGTGCGCGTGAAACATAAAGTTTTTGTTCACTTGCACGAGTGACCTCTGGCCTAAGAGTGTCAGGAGGAAATGAATAAAAATAATGTCTGCAGAATTGAAGGGAATCACCTTGAAACAACTATGAATTCCTCCACGGCTGAGAAAACATGGGCTGAGAGGATAAAGGAGGCCTACTTCAAGTAGTTCCTCCCCCCAACCTCTATTCCATTGCCCCCTTCCCTTTAAAGAGGAATATATAAAGTTTCTCATCATCATCATCATCATCATCATCCCTGTGGTAGTTTCTCGTCCTCTTTCTCGTCTGCTACACAACGTCTTCTTCGTCCGAAGGAAGGGTTGCTCATAACAAAAAACAGAAAGGACGCTTAAGCTGCGCCTTTAAGAGGGAAACGCGATAGCATTGAAACAGCCCCGAGTGCTTTTCATGCTTCCCGAGAACTGCAACTTATGTAACCGTATCGTTTACCCGGAAACGCTGGCGGCGAACGCTATGCATGAAGGCAAGCTTACTAGCAGAAACGCGGCCTCTTGCGTGGGTCGATATCCTGTTATTGTTTCGCACTTTTACTATTTCAGTCTGAGAAGAGCTAATATAAAAGATACGCGCTGTCGGTGTTTTTATTTTTCATTACATTTGTTTGTGGGCTGCCGTTCTCAAAATTCCGAGGAATAACTTTATAAAGAATGAAAGATAAAGTATGAACAGCTTTCGTGGCAGAAGAAAGGTTGGGTGTGCGTGATTCGGAATTTGGTGCGACATTATTTTTACCGATGCGACGTCCGTCTTTGGCCACCGGACGCTGGATGCCACACACCAGCGCTGGATCTTCTGCAATACGGTGCTCTAAAACGCTGTCGCGTTAATATTATACTGATCAACCTCTTGAACACCGAGTACTGTGCCTTTACATGGTTCCTTGTAATGGAACTCTAATGCTGAATAAAGCCAGTAAGTATTAAGATTTTAGTGCTTCCACTACATTCGTAATTATTTTCTTTGTACAGTGAAGCTGTTAGGCCGACTGGAATGTTAGAAATGTGCGGGTTTTGTCTGTGTCCTGCGATAAGCAGGTAAGTCCACACAGTTTATAGTTAGACCGAATGGGGGAACGTTGGGGTGATGTGCTATGTAAACTATGTAAGTCAAACTATTTAAGTTATATAGGGGTCAAACGAAAAGTGCTAGACGCTCATTCCGTTGCCTGCATAGAGGCGTTATCTCAAATGCCTACAAGGCCATGCCACTGCCCAGGCAGAAACAAAAAGATTGAAATGGCGTACTTTCGGCAAATTGGCACGTGTACCGAATGTTCAAAGTGTTGAAATGTGCACGCGAAGTTAATAGTACGAGGGTGAAGTCTGCCTCTGGTAGAAATTTCTTAAGCAAGTGCTCGATAACGTTGTACGCGGGCAACGTTTGCAAAGGTTGAGTAAAATGCGTGCAATGCTTTTAAAGTGTGGGTTTTCATTACAGGAGACTGAAATTCCGAATGCAAGTGCTCGAACGAAACAGTTTCGCTGGAAATTTGGTTGTGATTCTGTATGGACGCCCACGAGTTTCTGCCTGTATTATTTTTTTATTTATCTTCTCACTCTTGCGCATTTACTTTCTTGTTGAATATAAATTTACCTGCTCATAAATGCAAACTTGCGATTAATTATTTCAAGCTGCTCAAATCGTGGATTCCGCGCCATTTCTACTGCAATGCTTTCATGCAGAAACGTAATACCTATGGCGCTGATATCGATCAGCCGCGCGACCGGGAAGTTGGGAGTCCTTATTCGGCGTCCACAAACCTGCGGTGGGGGAGATTCCTATTAATTTATTTTCTGGGCACCGTTCGCGAGAATCCGGGAATTCCTTCCCAACGCCTCACTCGCCGAAACTAAGGCGCTCATTAATTCCAAAGTTTCCGGAACGGAATTTTCGCCACTTTCGCACAAACGCTGTTCGTGCTGCAACTCACAACTTGGCCGAGCAGCGATGAAGCCGTTAAAAACTTTGCAATCTCTCCAGCACCGCTGCGCGCCGTGGCGAGCGTGAAACACTTTTACGCTTCGACGAACAAGCGTGGTGCGCCTTGCCCGTTCCGGTCGCGCGCTCCGCGTGGAAAATTAAGGACGCCAGCGGCCGGCCCTCCCAGCGACCCCCTCGATTCGTTCTACGCGGGAGGAAAAGCTGCAGATAAAATGAACCGCTTCTTACCGGTGACACTGTGGCTTTAACTACTTATCTTCCGATCTTATTCTTGTCCGGATCTTTGTAGCATTGCAGTCCCTGAGATGCTCAACGCCGCTTACACGCCCAACCTCCTGGTACTCGCGTTCTCTGCGCATGCCGCATGAGTATATCGTATACTGTCGGCCTAACTTGACATGGAACGCTACACGGTGATAGCTAAATAGAACATGAGGACGAAAGAAAGAGAAAGAGGTTAACCCGATTCGTGCCCATGACGATGATAATAATCATATTTCTCATCATTATCGCGCTTCCTTGGTCAGTGAAGCCAACGTAAAAAAAGCATAAAAGCAAACGCAACTATTAAAATTTCCCCAGGAATCAATCCTGCGTGCGCAATCTGTATGAGTTGTCCTGCCTGCATCGGTGTCGTCTTTCAGTCATCACCTATCGTCACCGTTACGTCTTCATCGCCTTTCCCTGTGGTGGCGTGTTGTTTATAACTGCAGGCGGGTTTAGCCTGGCGATCCGTGGCAGGATATATTGCTCCATTCCTTCGTCCCGCTACCTATACCGCTCTTGTGAGGGGCAGACAAGTCTTTCCTGGCAGTGGTCCTCCCTGTTTGTTTCTTTTCTTTATTTTGTTCTTTTCATCCATGGCGTGCATGCAAGCCTCTTTACGGGCGACTCACCACCCCTGCTCTAACATAGCACGTGACTTTGCTAATTTGGCCTGTCATTCTCGCTCGTACTGCTCCGTCTCTGCAACACCCATTAGGACGGTGAGCGGTTCAACAGAAAGTGCCTAGAGAGGGGTACGCGATTTGCGCTGGAACTAAACATAATTCGCTTTTCGCAGTAAAACGCCTCGTACCTGTAGGCGACAGCTAATGAAGAAAGCAAAATCTAAGGAAAACGTCCACGTGAATGTCACATCAAAACGCACACACGCACGAACACACGCACACACGCGCGCACACACACCCACAGACACACGCACGCACACAGCGCACTTTATATTCGCAGTAACAACCTTCCATAAGGCATTTTGTGGCGTGAAAGCGCATGCAAACGCAAGCTGCAACGCCGCCTAATCTCCTCTCCTGACAGGGGAAAGTCTGGAACTGTGCTTTTCGAGGAGAGCGATTCAATCAGTTTTTGGCCTGAATTGTCGGGACGTTGTGCACGATGGTCACACGAATAGAGCAAAAGCAGCAGTAAAGTGCGAGACGCAAGCGCCGTTCGCATACGACGCCTGTCCGGAATCGCTCGTGGCGGGAATTTGACACGACTGACGGTCGTCTGGGGACGCATAACACAAGTGACGCCATTCATCTGGCACGTTTTTACGGATTCCCGCTTCTGCTACTATTTCTCGATCCTGTTCCCTGCAGTTCTCTCTCTCTCTCTGTAATCGTCATTACGCTGCAGTCAGTCGCATTTGGAGCTTCCGTTTTACAGCGAAGCTGTTAGCCTCTAGCTGGTCGGGATTTCTCGCGCCGTGCTCACCAAAAAAACGGCAGCTGGAAAAGGGGGTTGTGTTTGAGTCGCCGCATAACAGAATCGTGTTTTCTCGTATATTTTCAATACAATCCGATGCTATAACGTCTGTAGGTTATGTGTGTGTCGTACTTTACGAATTTTCTGACAGCTTTTACTTTGAGAAAATAGATTAGTTCACTAACGCACTTGGGCCAGCCGGAGGGCCCGCAGACAAACAGCAGCTCGAAGGTATTGTGTTTGACTTTCTACGTGACAAAATAATGTTTCTTAATAGCTCGAATTAGAATCCGATGCTATCGTGTTTGCAGGTTGTGTGTAAGTCGTACATTGCTAACTTTCTGACGCATTTTGCGTTGACAAATTCAATTAGTTGAATAACGCATTTGCGTTAGGCGGAGGACCTACAAGAACGCGGATGTATGCCGTGCTGACGGTACCGCCGCATTGTGGCAGCGGCCACTCACACATACCTCGAACGGTAGATGGAAAAGGGCTTTGTTTTTCAGTTCTCGCGTAGCACATTTCTGTTTTCTCATCTGTTCGAAAAACAATCCGAAGCCATCATGTCTGCAGCTTGTGCGTAAGTCATGCTTAACGCATTTTCTGAAGCAATTTACGTTCAAACATTAATTTATTTCGATAAGGCACTTGCGCTTGGCGGACAGCGTAGAAGAATGCGGATGTATCCTGCCCTTCCGGACACGTGCGCATGCGCATGACGTACGCCTCTTGTGATGACGGTGCTATGTAACGTCGTCTAACGTCCACACCAGCTTCGCTGTACATCCATTCTCACAGAGTGGAATGGAGACGGATTTTTTCTTCATCGCCGATCAATATTATCCTTCTTTTTTTTATTCTTTGAGTGAGGAAGGTGGGGGTGGGGTGAATTTTTATTTCTCTGACTTCTTATGGTCAACGTTATCTACTCTCGATACACCGGCAAAATTCGGCAGGCTTACTGATTGCCACTGCTTAGTGAATTTTTATGTTTGTATATGTAGCTTCTTCGCCGACCGTGGCACTACTCCGTGTGAATTCACAAACTTTTTATAATTTGTGAAATTCCAGTCTATCGTCGATGACAAACTCAATTGTTGCTTGCCGTGTTTTTCTTTTTTTTATTTGCATTGGGGTCATTCAACAATTGATGTCTCTTCGCTTGCGTTTGCATGCTTAGACTGTAATACTATGGTATCATATAACACGTATCACGTATCACATAACACGTATAACACGTATCATTCCGCGTGTACTTCTTCCTGTTTCTAGCTTTCATTTTAATCAAATTATTGCATTGCGTGTTCGACGTTGCGTGCTATTGCATTGTACGAATAGCGATTTCGTTACGTCGATGGCCTTCTTTCGTTATTTTGAATAAGGTTTGTTTTGTGTTTATGTAACCGTTGTCCTCCATACGCAATACCTTCTTAAAGGCCTGTAAGGTATTCCTAAGTAAATAAAATAAATACTAGTCCGAACTTATTGTAACCAACCCGCCCATCGCAGGCTAGACATAGGCGTTTCTGCTTTGATGTCCATGCTTCCAATTAAACGAGTTGCATATGAATGACAAGCGAAGCGAGGGGAGAGGGAGAGAGTCATTTTCTCCCAACAATATCGCAGGCACGACGGTTACTACTAAGAAGCCACAAGCAAACTTTGCTCTCAGGCTCCCATCACAGGTTTGTTGACTTGGCACGTTCAGCGCCTCGAAAAGCTATTAAACATGCCGATGAACGATGGTAACATCCTTTCAGCTCCCGCCAAGCATCTGCCTACTAGCCTATCAGCTAGGTTAACGCTTTCAACGCTTTGATCACTAGCATGTGTTGAAGCGCCTTCAGCTTGTAATCACAGTTAACATCGCTCTCTCCCAAACGTAAGGTTGCGTAAAAAGCTCATTGTAATAATACATGTACTTATCTATACTTTCCTCGGGGGCTGCATTCCACCCACTTAACGTTATCGCTCACCACAAGAAGCGCCTGCATAGTATGGAACTTACTCGAACACTATCGTCGATTCTATCGGTTTAATACGTTCTCGCCAAACCTAGAATAATCCGATTGCATGCGCTGCACGAACTGTGTAGTAATTTCTGGAAAGCACGCGGGCTCCAGCGATTACCCTGGAAATTTCGACGAATCGTGTATAACCGCCTACACGCTTGACTCGCGTACCTGATTTTCGGTGATGGTCGACTATGCTCGCCGCTATCGTTATGCTCGACTGTTACCAGTTTTTCTGTAGCACAGGTTTGACCAATAATAACCTAGTTTCATTATTCACAGTTTTGTTACTGTGTGCTTCACTATCACTAAGACGTGACAATTACGCACGCCTCCTAACGTCAAACATCCCGAGAAATTGGGTCTACGTTGGCCACATCCTTCCGCACTGACACCGTAGAAAAAGAAATTCCGACGCATTATATGCCATCCGTCCCTCGGACATCGGCAGTTGCACTGGGTTCCGGCATTTCCTTCCTGCCCCCCCCCCCCTCGCCCACGTACACACGCTCGACACCCAGCACAGCTCAGGTTGTGAAGAGGCCCTATTCAATTCATTCATTCAATCAGGCCCTATTGAGGATCCGATTCCTCGCTACCGCCCTGGCCTGCGTCTCGGAAAGGCAGCTCATTTTCTCCGGACACAAGGACGGTGTCTGACAACATAGGATGCAGTAGCAGTAGTAGTAGTCGTGGGGCTGTTTCAATATGACCATATTCGTCTTGTGTATCATTTCAGACGCTGTTCCTTCTTGTTGCCTCTTTAGAACCAGCCTTCTATCCCACGATGTGATAACATTTCACATTCGTGCTTTGCCAGTAAGAGACAGATTGCATTAATTCATTGCGCAGTAATCAAACAGAGGCACGCCCTCAGTATAACCTTCTTCTGCCATAGGGGGTGAACGACTCGCCGCACAAACTGGTGACACTGAGTCGTCCTTGATTCTGGTTCTAATAGGCTCTGTTCTAACCATTACCACGAATGTCTAATATTGTTCAAGGAGATTTATTTCACTGGAATGCCGTGGGAACTTCTATACCGTTACCACCTAGCTTCTTAGTAGCCCACTTGAGATCGGTGAGGTAAACTTCGGATTTTTCTAACCTTAGGCAACATTCACACAAGCACTTTAACAAAAAGCAAAACCAAGAAATAAACATTATTTTCCAGCGTTTAAAGAATCTGCAACTTCTCTTCTTGGAATGCAATGGCTTTCCATAATTGTCCTTCCGATAAATTCGCTTTATCTGGTCCGATTTCGGGTGCTTTCAAAATATAGCACTCAGTGAACCCGGTTGAGCCTGTTACAAGTGCTATAGCGTGCTTCTCGACTGTGGGTAGGATTAATCAGATTCTACTTCCCAGCCTTTCCTTTATCATTTGCTCTCTCTCTATAGCGTTTACACATCTCTTGGGAGTAGCCGTTCTTTATGGCCCCGAAACTTGGCATTTTGGACATGCTAGTGTGATGCGTCACTCATGGTGGTGCTGGTGGTGGTGGTGAATTGTAGCAACAGATGGGTTTTGCCTGGCGATCAAGGCCAGCAATCGCTCCACCCGAGCGTCCCTTACAATACCGCTGAAGGGTTTCATCATATGTCCATCAAACCAGTCTCTCTTAAGAATTCGATAAGGAGACGTGAAGTTTCTTTGCGGGCTATAACTGATCCCTCGGGAAATATAAGGTGGTGCAGGCACGCATGCGAAAGGTCCTTTTTTTTTGCCGATTCTTCAGGAGAGCGTCCCTTTCATCTTGGAATTTCTGACAGGACCACAAAAAGCGCTCAGTGTCTCTTGTCTCGTTGCATGCCGTACAGTTCGGAGAATTGATTCGCCCCGCCTTAAATAATCAGGCCGGTGTACTACCAGATCCTGTCCTTATTCGATATAGAAGTGAGGCTTCCTCACGGTGAAATCTCTTGGTTAAGCAGGGCATATGCGGTGGAACCCAAAGCGACCCAAAGTGATTTCGAATGCCAGATTTTTTCACCTGATTACTCTTTGGAGCCTTGGCTTTGGCAGGATGATAGAGCACTGCGTATGCAAGCGCACCAGCTTTTTCGTTGCCAGAAATACCAATGTGGGAGGGAATCCACCGAAGCTTTACTGTGAAGCCTTTGTTGTTGAATTCATTCACGATGGCTAGGGATTTGCATGGGAACTTGAGGGATGGCAGACCACGGTATTGTTGTTCTAATGTGGCGTTTGAGTCCGTAAAGACAACCCCATTCTGCGGAGACAAAACCTTTAGTTTACGCAGAGCAGAAGCTATTGCTACGCCTTCCACAACTGTCGACGAGGCTATAAAGTCCAGGCGGCCAGACCAAGCATACTCTATAGAGGGGATAAAGAATGCTGCTGCGCAGCGGTCTTCGTCTGCTTTGACGGGGCCATCTGTGTATACTTGTAGGTGATTCGGGTAAGTCGTGTTCAAATGTTCCAGGACTACTTACTTGGCTTCTGCAGATGGAATGCAGCTCTTTGACTGCAATTGTGGTACACTTAAGTTGCATGTGATGTCCTCGAATGTCAAGGGTGGTTTTATCCTTTCCCTCTGTCTCAAGCAGCTCAATCCTAAGACGCGAAGCGTGTTCAGTGCTGCATAAAAATGTGAGCGCGGCCTGTTACCTATACGTCATAACAGGGCTTTGCCGGGCGTAGACTCACTCAATCGTAGTAGCTGGATCATGAGAGCCTGGTAAGCCTGAAGTCGCAGAGGGCGTGACTCAGCTTCGTAGAGCACTTTCTAGTTTGATGCTGGCTGAGGGACCCCAAGGCAAAGTCGAATGCCTTTTCTGTGGATGGCTTCTAAGCGCTCGTACTGGCTATCTGAGGGTAACATCAGAGATAGCTGATACAGGATCTGACTGGTAATCAACGCTGTATGTAGCCGTAGCATCGACGTCGGGTGGTTCGCCCAGCGTATGCCAGCTATTCCCTTGAGCACCTGTAGCATGGGTGACGATGACGCCACAACGTGGTCAACACCGCGGCGCCAAAGTAGCCTGTGGTCTAATGTAACGCCATGAAATTGGACGTTGGTGATTTGTCGAATCTGGTATTCGTCCAAATTCAGTGTCAAGCGTGTAGATTTTCTTTTCACTCCAGGAAATAGTATGAATGATGATTTCTCTGCTCATAGTGATAATCCAATCGTTGCTAAGTGGCCCTGAATGGCATTTATTGCTCCCTGGGCTATTTGTGCGAGGTGGCGGTGCTGGTAGCCGGAGACCCATATGCAGATATCATCGGCATATATAGATATCTTCACTGGTGTTCAATGGTTTAGTACTCCTGGTAGGCTAATCGTGGCGATGTTAAATAATAAGTGAGATAAAACACTCCCCTATGGCACGCAGCGATATATATATATTTCATTGCTCAAAGTGTCGCCAAGACGAACTTTGATGCGACGATCATTGAGGAAGGTATGTATGAAGCGCAAGAGATGACCCGTGACGCCTATAACTTGTAAATGGCTGATTATAGCTGTTTGAGACACGTAGTCGTAAGCCTTGGAAATATCCATGAAAACAGCAAGTGTCGACAGGCCATCCGCATTGTAATGTTTATGTGGCTTAGCAGGTCCAGCACATTGTCTTGAGCGCTTAGACTTTGCCGAAACCCAGTCATGCACAATGGTAGTTTTCGACCCTGCTCGACATTCCAAGTGAGTCTTGTGCACGCCATGTTCTCCATTAGCTTCACTGCATAGGAGGTCAGCCATACCGGTCTCTACGAGTTCAGAGCTGCAGGATTGTTTCCAGGCTTCAGAACCGGTCCCATTCATGCTACCTTCCATACATGTGGGATATCCCCGCTCGCCCAAACTTGGTTAAGAAATGCCAGCAAATCACGTCGTCTTTCAACCGGTAGGTTACTCAGCATCTGATTACTGATAAGGTTAGGTCCCACCGCACAGCGACGTCGGATGCTGCTCATAGCTAGTTTCAACTCTCTGAGTGTGAAAGGAGCATCCATTAGAGTATTGCATTGATACCATGGAATACCAACTAGCCCGTACCCAAACCTTGTTCCATTAGAGCCGACGATAGCGGCGAAGGCGGGTTGTTTGTGCCGGCTGACCTGCCGGAAGAGTTTACTTCAGCAAAGGCATTCGCAAGACAAGCGAGCGTCTTGCCTAACTTCAATGCTAGGGCTTCCAATGGCTTGTTTGGTCGAAAGCTTCCAGCAAGGTTATTAACGACCCACCATATCATTGGAACTGGCGTGAAGAATCATAGGCTTGTAGAAAATGTTGCCGATTGGTCTCTTCTTAGTCTCCTTGTGTAACGTCGAATCACTGCGTTAATCTTGTTATATATAGTCTTCATTGGTGTGTCGCCCTTCGTCCTCATCAGCCTCCGTTCCGATCTTCTAAGGGCAGCGCATAGATTTTTGAGCTTTAGATCCGGAGCGGGGAAGTGGTCAGGTAGCTTCAGCTCAGCGGTAGCTAATCTCATGCTACGTAGCATGTCCACGAACAGGTCTCCAGATGATTCGCTTAGGCCGTCCCTGTACGTATCCCAATGTGTCATAGCATAGTATCTTCGGCCGTTGGCTCTATATCGAGCAATGTTACCGAAGACAGGAAAATAGACGTTGCCAATTCTATCTTGACTCGTCGTTGACGATGCGAGGATGTCCGCTGAGTGTAATGTCAAGTCAATGACACTGTAAGAGGCCGGTGGTCTAAAAAACGTTGGCTGTTTGTCATTTGCCACGCAGAGTCCCTCGGTGTTTAAAGCACTAACAATTTGCTTTCCACGTGCATCAATCGCCTTGTCGCCCCAGAGAGTATGGTGCGCGTTAAAGTCCCCACATATAATCCTCGAAGCTGGGCAGCGGCTGCAGAAATCTCTTATAATTTCTGCCATCGAGACCTTCAGGCGAGAGCTCACATATGCGGAGGCCACGCTGAAGCTTCAGTTTCCCAGCCGCACTTGTAAAGCAGTGACTTCCAAAGCACTGCTGCAAAGGTCTTGAACTGGTAGAACGTAATGTGGTATTTCCCATCTGGCATATAGCATGGCGCTTCCGTTCGGAAATCTCGGAATACTTTGGTTTCCATGTGCGACATAACCGGCAATTGATCTGGAACTTGGAAGACAAGCCTCGGACGGGGGTCAATATTGGCACAGGCATGTTGCGTAAGAAAAGCGAGAGTTCAGGTAAATAGCACGCAAGACCCGCACAGTTCCATTGCATAAGTGGCACCTTTGGGCGAGATGGTAAACATTGACTGTGTCCAGACCGCATCCATATTGCTAGGTGCTTTAAGAAGAGGCAGAGCTTAGAATCACTGACTCGAGAGCCAGCACTACTTCGATCATGGCCTCCATCGAGCTCGCCGGCATCTTCTCTATGTATGATCGTAAGCCCTTAAAGAGAGCACGTAGCACTTGCTGACAGTCCTCCTGTGGGGTTTTTTCATCGCAACGCGAGTGGGGTCGCTGCAGTGCAGACACATAACTTCGCTGTTCCAGTTGTCCAGCATTCTTCTCGTCTACGGGGCCTCTGTTCATTAATTCGACTGCTTTAGCCGGTCCGCTGCGCGATGGCACCACTGTGTCCTGGATTCCTGGAGAAGGCTTCATGCTTGGGAAATCAGTTTCACTGCTTGAGCTCTATTTGAATTCGTCTGACTCTTTGCGACTCTCCGTCTTTTTCGTCGTCATATTTTTCTCACCCTTTCCTGTTGACCCCAAGATAAACGTTTTCTTTCGTATTTTGCCACCGCCCGTGTAGGATACTTGCTATAACTAGCTGGATGACCACCATTAAAGTTTGCACAAGGAAAGTTCTCGCTGCACGCGCATGTTTTGAAATCATTTGGTCCTCCACATCTCTTACAACGCTGCTCACCACAGCAGTACTTGGCCACATGTCCATAGTGCTGAGCCTTGATGCACCGAGGTGGTGTTTCAACGTAGTCGATGGTCTCGTTTCTTGTGAAGCCCAAGGTGATCTCTGGATGGTCTGTGTTTGGAGCGAACTTAAGAACCACGGTGCTGGTTCGCCTGGGCTCCCAATGGGATTCGGAAGTCTGGACGCGTCGTGTGACTCTCCTTGCATGGTAAAAACCTTGCGGCTTTAGCTATTCCAACAGTTCCTCATCAGTGTACCACTTCGGTACTCCTCTAATAATACACGTGTTTTGCAGGCACGAATTGGGCACTTGCGCTGAGATTTCAGTCCCTGAGGTTGACTTGCAGCTGAGAAGGGAATTCACATGCTCTTCTTTCTGTACATGTAGAAGCAAGGCTCCTTGAGCAGTAAATCGGCTCCTAACTGGAGATGCGCCAAGAATTTTTTCAATTTCCGTAGATAGAACAATGGGATTTACGTTTTTTCAGGTCGGCTCCTTCTGTGGCAGGGGTAATAATCACTGGGATTCCGACGGTCCTCTTCTTGCGGTGACGCACAAGCCTGAAGCCTTCATCGTCTAGATCTGTGATGTTAGCTATGTCACAGTCATCAATAAGCGTAGACTCGTCGTCTGTTTCTGTAGCCTTATATCGCTTACAGTCACGGTTGCTCTCAGGGTCAGTCGGTGGCCTCTGGCCCGGTGTCAGGTCGGGCGTAGTCATGACGGAGCTCTCGCCGCTACCAGATCGGTCTCTCCTGCACGCTCCCATCGAAGCGACGGAAGGCGAAGCCCGCCCCCCCTCCCACCTCCGGCTTCCGGTAGGGAAGGTATCTTTGCGAGTCGTCCGATGTCTTCGACAATTCTACTTGACAAAACGTCGAAAAAATACAAAAACTCTATAAAGCTAGACGCTTTTCAGTCTAAGTTACGTTAACGCCGGAATAGTCACAATATGCGAATTTCAGCAAACAATATTGGCGTATTGCCGCTGCTGTTGCTTCTTAAGATATTACCGACCTTCATATTTTGATCTGTAAGTATACCGGACTACGTTGACTATACACCTCACCTTGATTATTAGAGGGAGAGAGAGATGCAAAGGAGAGAAAGGCAGGGAGGTTAACCACAGTAATTAGCCTCCGGTTTGCTACCCTGCACTATATGAAAGGAAATGGGAAGTAAATGTGGAAAGAAGAGCGGGGCAAAAAGAATGGCGTGAACAGAAAAGAGGAGGGGGGGACGAGATGGTATCATTATAGTCTTTCTAGTAGCTTGATTATTAGATTTACACATTGATAGTGTGGGCCGGCATTTTTTATTTTTATTGAGTCTTCTTGTCTGAAAAAGCTTGTGTGTGCTGTATTTCTTGCTGATAAAATGTATTTGAAATAGGCTTTGGGTTCGTCAAGCTGCACTGGTAGCTTTTGTCTGCAGTACTTCCATCTGCATTTGCTGAACATAGTGGCATATAACCTTATTTCATCTCATTTGTGTATGCTGAAGGTTGATTCTAGCCCGACAGACAAATTGATATAAGCTAATTCAAACTAATGAATATTCCTTTAAAGGAAAATAAATAAATAAAACAAATAAATATATCTTCGTATAAAAAATGCACCTTAAATAACTTCGCAAGAAAGTTCAGGTCTTGCTTGCACACGATGTGGTTGACGTATACGCCCACTACTTCAGATGATGCGTTGAACAACTTGTATGTTAGCATACTTGGCGTCTGGGCGAAGCAGCTGTGTTTACGGCGGTGCGGTTTTGTTGCCTCGCCAGTAAATCAGTCTCTGGATTGTGGCAGTTACGTGAAGCTGCCGAAACTAGTGATGTCGAAGTTTCACGGCAACAAGTTCATGTGGCGAAGAATTCGAACACAGTTTGAAAGCACAATTTATCTTCGACAGAATTTACCAAAGAGTCAAAAGTCCCACTACCTAATCTCCGTCCTTGATCGGAATACAGCTGAGCTTTATGATGCGCTACAGTACTTCGATAAGAATTACCAGACAGCTGTGAAGCTTTAGAAGGAAGGATTTGGCAATGATGAGCATTGATTAGCAATGACGAGCAATGCAATGACGAGCAACATAAATGCACTTATCAAGTAAGAAACAGTCAAAAACATAAAATACGTCAATGGTTTGCCGGAACTATGCCGATCGTACAAGCTCACACGAAAGCAATCGAGGTGCTCAAAGTCAAAGTATATTCGTATGCTCTAATGCTGATGCCAATTTAAAACTTTGCACGCGAAAAAACTGTTTACTGAGTGCCGATTTTATCAGGAAAGAGTGCAAGATATACCGTGCAGGTAGTCTCGAACAACCTGTGGGATAAATAAAAAAAGGGTGTCATGTGTAAAGTAACTTAAAGCAATAATTGATTTTTTTAAGGTGCGGAGAATTACTGCATTCTTTCGAAGACAGGGAAGAAAGGGCTAAAAAAAATGAGTCGATAGGTTACACCTCGCGAGCAAGACTACTGCTTATCAAAGCTCAGTTTCAAAGCGATGTTGCTTTTGTAATAAAAACGATCACGTCACTGAAGACTGCCGCCGATCCATAACACATGAAGACGAGAAGCAAAAGCTTACGTTCGAGAACATCTGCTTCTTTTGCACGAGCCAAAACACAGTGCGAAAATATGTAAAGCAACCATCGTTGGTAAGCGTTGCAACGCAAGACACATAACTTCTATCTGCATGACAAAAGTAAAGAAATAAGCAAGTTAAACGACGTCAGAGAAAAAATTATGGGGTTTTAGCGCCAAAACCACTTTCTGATTATGAGACAAGCCGTAGTGGAGGACTCCGGTAATTTCAACCACCTGAGGTTCTTTAACGTGCACCTAAATCTAAGTACACGGGTATTTTGCCCCCATCGAAATGCGACCGCCCTGGCCGGGATTCGATCCCACGAACTCGTGCTCAGCAGCCCAGCCCCATACCCACTGAGCAACCACGGCGGGTAAACGACGTAAGAGAGGGAGGAAGCGACAATATGGCTGCTAGTATTTCATGTAACTTACTATCACTTTCTAAACCACAAGGATAATATCGTTATGTTCTTCCATAGATGGCCATAGCATTGATTGAAAGTATATACAAAAGACAGTGCACGTGGATATTATTCGACAGTGGATGCCAACGATCATCCATCCGTACCTGTCTGGAAGGAAGAATCGGTTGTAAATTACCAGGCAAAGAGAAGTTCACGGTGGGAGCATTTGCAGGAGGCGAAAATTAAAACGAAAGGAAAACGAAGTTGTATGGCGCTTTCGAAGTTACAACGCTTTCTCAAGGATGACGTTGAGGGTTGTTCTTCACGCACGCGCCCTGAGCAAGGCTGGTTTTCTATAGGATGTCAGCTTACCGCTTTTGTCTTCTAATGCCGTACGGGCATGTTCTTTCCTCAAAGTTACACCCATTCTATGCCATTCAGCCGCTCGCAAATTGATACTTAGCCTGCTTTCAAACTCATTTTTCATTCCCCAAATTAAGGTTGAAAAAGTTGTTATACCAATTGAATACGTGATACTTATTTTTCAAGAATATTGGCAGGCTGCTGTTCATTGCTTGGTGACATTAAGAAGAGAAACCTATGGTTATTTATTAAAATGACAAATTGCACGCACTGTGTTCTTTAGCCAACCTGTTTCTATTCGCACTTTCATAGCCATACGCAGTTAGTTGTCTTGTGTACCACTAAGCATATGACGCAGTTAAGCCTGAGCTTTATAGTATAATCAAATTTTCCTATCGAAAGCATCGCAGTACTCAAGACTGCGGCTGCAAATTGAGAGGCGGGATAGAAGAACGAACCTTCCTTCTTTCTAATCGTTTGATCTTAAAGGGACTTTCGCTTAATACCCTTCGTAACACAAGGCATTCGACTTACGTCAGAGCCATCAAATGCTCTGGTCGGCAGCGCTCTAAGCGGGAACCGTGATCGGAAGTTCCTTTCTCTGTGCAAAGCCGATTACCGCACCATGCCATTGCGGCGAGCAATCGCGTTGACAGAGCTCCGATAATCTTCGTGAGTTATTACGAACCCTAGCCTTCAGGTCACCAGGTCGAACTTCTCGCCCCCACTGTTTGCACAAAGGTTCGCATGACGCGATTGGAGTTTGCGCCACAGCGGTCAAACTTATCGCCTAGTGAACAGTGGCAGTAGCCTTTGCTTTCTGCGGGAACTTGATCGTCTGTACCGCAACCGCTTATCCGGATAAATTTGAATGCCTCGTATTAGAAAATGACGTAAGTGCCCGCTTTAGGTGTTCTAGGCAATACATAATCCCGACGGACGCAGTATGGACGTGATAACGAGTGTAGGTCGAACGTGATGAGCCGAGACGATGCTAATGAGCGACTGCGCCATATCTCTGGTTTCCACAAGACTCCGCATCACAAAGCAACCGACCCTTCTCTAAACCGGAGGTAGGCAGTCCGGAGGTGTTGTTAGTCACGAGTGAGTGAGTGAGTGAGTGAGTGAGTGAGTGAGTGAGTGAGTGAGTGAGTGAGTGAGTGAGTGAGTGAGTGAGTGAGTGAGTGAGTGAGTGAGTGAGTGAGTGAGTGAGTGAGTGAGTGAGTGAGTGAGTGAGTGAGTGAGTGAGTGAGTGAGAAAACTTTATTTCGAATTGGAACGATTCGCGTACGGCGAGTTGGTGGGCTGGGGCACCCGCCGAGATTACGGCCAGGAGTTCTTGCCTCTCGGCGGCTTCCTTGGCCCGCTGGACTGCCTAGAGTTGGTCTTCCAGGTTCGAGATAAGCAGCGCAGCTTGCCATTGCGCGTGGCGGCTGTCGATGGAGGCTGCGCTTGCATTGTCCTGTATTAGTTCCTGGCATCCCCATAGCGTGTGTTGTAGCGTGGCTCTGGTGCCACACACTTTGCATCTATCTGTTGTGTATATGTCTGGATAAATAGCGTGCGTTAGTATCGGGCTCTTGTAGGATTTGCTTTTTAGGTGTCGCCACTGGAAATCTTGCGATCTAGTGAGTTGTGGATGGGGTGGTGGATAAGTGCATCTTTGCATCTTGTAATGGTTGGTGATGTCGTTGAACCTGGTCAATCTTGACAGACACGGGTGGGTGAAATCTTTTATTAGAACCGAAAGTAGTCCATATATTCTGTGGCGAATGTCTAGAAACATGCAGTTGATTTTGTGCAGAAGTGGCGACTTTCATTTTGATAACACTTTTCTTTAATAAATAAAATTCCCGTTTCTTCAGCGATATTGTTTACAGCTGGCTAGCGGGAACGTCTCATCTAGGCTAGGGAACGTCTCATCTTTACTGTGGAGCTCTTCACGCCTGATGGTGTGCATGAGAAACCGTAGATAAGGTAGATCAGCTTAAGCAGGAAGATGCGCAATGTCGTAGGGACGCAGTAACCGAAGGGAGTAGAAGCCCGTCAAATCGCCGGCATGCATCACTAACTCAAGTGAGATTTTCAACCACCAGAGGCTAATGCGACGGCGCTGATTCCCTTTAAAATCTGAAGAATGCGGTCTTCTGCCGTCATGTTGCCACTGGAACGTCAGCAAAGCGCCAAGACGTCTTCAATGTACGAAGTATACGGCTCGCCTGCGTGTTGGCAGCGGTCGGCGAGGTTCCTTTTGGCGGCATCAGATCTGCTAGCAGTAGTGCCGTAGATCTCTCGGATATTCTGCGTATATAAATGCGGTCCAATTAGCGATTTCCTGTTCGTGGTTGAGGAACCGTGTTTTCCCGACGAGGGCGAGGTAAAACGCGGCGTTTACTAAGTTTTGATAGTCGTCCCACTTGTTATAGTCGCTGACTCTGTTGTAGCTGTTGATCCAGTTCTAATCATCGTCACCACGGAGTCCTTCGAAGACCTGGGGTTCAAGGTGACCGCTACTGACAGTCCAAAGTGGCTCGCTTGCGATTGCTGGAACTGAAGGGTTAACAGAAGTAGAGCCGCCCGGAGTTCAGCATTTCGCGCGTAGGCGGGCGTAACCTGCGGCCTGAGTGCAGCTCCAATGAGCATGGGAAGCTGGTACAGTACTGGGATAAAGAAAAACCTCCATCACCTAGAAGGACGGAACCAGACCAAACGCTTTTATCAGGCAATGCCACAGATAGCACCCGCCAAGGAGAAGACGGTCTGGGTTGATGATGATTACATACAGATGGAAGCGACGAGGGGCGCTCAAAGCGCTCACAGTATTCAAGGGATCATAACAACGGGCGTAAGACGTTGGTGTTTTTCTATATGTCGCATAGTCCGCTTTTAATATAAAACCTGCCAGCTTGTATTTATCTAAGTATACAGTGCCAAATTGTCATCTTAAATTCAATATTTTATTTATGGTGCATAAGAGACACTCTGGAATAACCAATTAGAAATGCTAGGCTTTAGTGGATATGGCAAGTGGCCACCGCTAAACTCTTGAAGTAGGAAAGAAAAAAAAAACTCTCGAAGGCTTCAACCTTTCATGCCTTGAGATTATTCCCAGTAAAGAACTTGCCATAGATTTCTTTTTCCTGACGTGAAGTGGTGCGCTGTCGGTGTCAGCGATCTGCATATTCCATTATTCTTGGCAAAGGATATACCATAAAGCAGAATTTCGATGGCCGAGCAGAGAGGTTTTAATGAAGCATTGACAGTTTACGCAAGGTTAATCTCTATTACATTGAACCATCTTTGTGAACCTTCTGCAGGCTTATTTACAAAGTTTTAATCCTGAGACGGATTTCCTGAATCGATCCATCCAAGTGTATGAAAACAAAGCAACGAAGAAACAATGCGAAGCATACTTAAGGCAGTCTTATTGAGCTTAGAGGAAGTTTGCAATCCTGAACCATTTGTCATGCCTGTGGAGTTGTTTTTTTTCTTCTTCTGTCTATCCCCTGTGCACGTGCCTGATAAACGACCTGCTGTCTGCTGCAGAGTTACCTGTGACTGCGCCAAACGTGAAAAATGCAACAAAGTATAATTAGCGCATAGATTCACGTAGTAGATCCCTCTTTTATTTCTCAAGTTCTGCAACAAAATTTTTGCGAACGCGGCTGTTCAGTTGCGAATATCTGTACATGCATAATTGTCACAACAGGTCAGAACATATTAAGCTGACCTCTTTGGTTCTTTTTTGAAGCTTTTATATTCGCACTGAAGAGATTACGATAAATAAAGTGTGTTATCTTCAAAATATTGTGTTTTTCTTAAGATATATGGGTCGACCTACGCCATCGTGACACACACACACACACACACACACACACACACACACACACACACACACACACACACACACACACACACGCATATATATATATATATATATATATATATATATATATATATATATGCCGCGACACGTACTGAGCCAGCCACAGTCAGCAGCAGCAGCCACGCCAAAGCCGAGAAGGTGGGCGAAGAAAGCTCCACTTGAAAATTACGCACCTCCTAATTTTCAGCCATAACCCTGTTCGTTGTACTTGCACGATAACTGAATCATCCAAGGCACTGTGCCTTATAATGAACATGCAGTAAGCGTCCTTACTGATGTGTTTTCTACATGTTCTTATTCCCGCTCCCACTACAAGCTTCAGCAAAAGCTGGCATAATAAACGAAACGTAGCTGACGTAAGAATATGCAAGAAACACGCTGTGGCGTAACAAGACGTCGCTCCACTTGGCGTCTGTAAAGCCAACGCATCGATACCGCCCCCATATGTTAGCATGAAAAGTATGTCACCTGCTGACGGTTCTTCATATTCAAATAACATATCTGACGGGGTCTGGCGGGGTAAAGGTTTGGTTCAGCAGGGTTGTAATTTTGAAAGCATGTGATTTCCCGTCTCGTTTCATCCAGCTCCTATTTCATTCCCATCATCTCGCGTTCCGTTTACTATTCCTTCTTTCATTTGCTCTATAGCATTCATTTCCGTGGTGTTTCTTTACTCAGACATTCTAAGATTACAGACTCTGCGGAACTTTTCCTTTCTTCACGAGACACCTGAATCGGTTTCGGCCGGTCTCTTACCATTGAGTATGTGTGGTGAACGATTTCACTGAAAGAATCAAATGAATGGAGATAGAAAATAACAAATAGGTACAATTAAAGAGAGCGAAACAAATACGAAGAAAAAAGAAAAAAAACAAGACAGAACATGATATTGATTTTTTGCACGTGCTACTTGCAAGCAAAGGAGGAAGGAGGAATCGCCCGTGAACGAAAAAAAAATATAGTGGCAGAAGGTAAAACAAGCGATCTCGGAGAAAGAAATTGGCGGGCAGTAAAAGGCAACAGTCAAAGTGGCCACGTCGAGAAAAGAACACGAATAGTCGAAGGGAAGCCAGGAAATTCGAGAGCTAGTGTTCCAGTGAAGAAAAAAAAGTAACAGCAAGAGAAAACCTGCCTGATTCCACAGATTAGACACTACGGGATGCGTGTGGTTGAAAGGGCGTTCCAAGTCTGCGGCCATCGCCGCGAGCGGCGCTGGCTAACACTCCCATGGGTCATGTTGCAGACGAACAACCAAGAAAGCTGGCGACACGACGGTCGCCGCGATAGCACAATTGATGGCGCACCACATGCGTAATGCGGAAGACGTACACTCGGTCCTTATACCTGCGAAAATATCCATTTACGTCTCGTTTCGTTTCCCGTTACCTGACAACTTCTAGGATTAAATTAATTCATAGCACTTAATTTTAGCTATGCTTTATTTCGCTCTAATTTCTCCACTTCGAATGGCTGTGTGTGCGTTTATGTATGTGTACGTGTACACTTCTGCACACGCATGTGTGGGGGTTTGTGTGATTACAGCGCGGTCTCAAATATCCATTAGCCGGAGAGACAGAACAACGAGAAAAAGAAAAAAAAAGAAATCGAGAATGCAGCACACTCAATACGCCTGCAGAAAATCGGCTTTTTATTCACAACGTGCAACGCAAACGGAAACAGAGTTGGCGGGATACGCCGGCGCATACGCATCGATTAACTGCAGAGCTTTTCGTCAATAAATTAGAGACAAGTCGCTTTGCTATGTCAGCTTAGCGCTTTTGGTTCTCTGTGCCTTTTCGAGCCCTCCGCAACAGCCCTGGCCTCAATGCCAAGCGGGCAATTACAATTTCCCCGTTAAAACACCAACCGCAAATTATTGTTGCCATGACGACACTACAGAACATTTGTTTACCCGTGGCGAGCCAGCGCGCGCTCACCGGGCAAGCTTAAGCAACGCAGGCTCAGTTGTAGCTGTACTCGGCTGCCGTTTGCTTTGACTGTAATTGCTTGACCATCGGCGTCATATATTCTACTATGGCTCCACCATTGATTGGACGGAGAGGATAAGCAGCAAGAATAAAAGAGTGACAGAGGAAAAGGATGTAGTGAAACAGCGAACCAGAACTACTCTGGTGTCATTAATGGCTCGCGCAATTCATGTCCCTCCCCTATATATAGGGGAGGGACTGAATAGCGAATCATTATAAATTACTCTTGCGTTCTCGCAGACTTACTTATGAATGATTGCTCAAAGCATACACTGCTGTTGCGCGTTGAATGTTGATGCATGGATGGGAAGAAGTAGCATCGATGTGCTTTAAAGGGTTGCCAGTGACAGGGCTCGTTGTCTTTAAAGCTTGCTGAACACGCGCAAGTACGAATATTACCTCCGGCTCACAGCTGAATCACCGCCGTTCTGCTATTTTGTAAGTAGCAGCGTGCACTGTGAGTGTACTAAACGTTCCGAGTAATCGTCGAGTTATCACTGAGAAATTAAACGTGTTTCCTGGTAAGCGTCAATGCTCAAAAAGAAGGCAGCAAAGAAAAATAGACTCTGTAGCTACACAAATTACCTATTGGCGTGGGCTTGTCTGTGCATATGGATTTTATGGCAATCAGCAAGGCGAGTTTACTTACTTGTTTTTATTTATTTCTACACTGCTCACTACGCATAAACTATTTATCATTGCTCCTCAATTTCATTTTTTTTTTCACGCAGGTTATCTATCAAAATACAAACTGTCCCATGAGAGGACTACACTTTCTCTTAATTTGGGGGGGGGGGGGGGGGCAATAAAATTCAATACATTCAATGCCGTAGATTCTTACGCCATGCTACGTGGGAAAAAATATATTTTCATTTGCGTGGAGTGTGATGACGATGTGGCATTCAGAAGATTGACAGTTGTCCCCGAAAGCCTACGGGAAAATTGGCAGTCGCTTAGCTCGGCTATGCCAGGATATACGTAACGAAAACTAAGGCATAGCATGGTTAGCCTTGGTTAATATTGATTGCAAGTCCAGGTTAGTCTGGTTGTCTAGCTATGTTGCGGAGTTTAGCCAGTCGTTCGGCGCGCTGTTCTTCTGTTTCCTGGGCGATTCGTTTCCTCTTCGTCTCGTTCCGATGTCGATTCCAGGCCTCCTCCTGCTTATCAGAATTGTCGCCGTCCATACCGACGCCTCAACTGTGGTTGCGGCGCACGCGAGCTCTCCTTTTCAATCCTCCGACATGTTATCAAACATGCGACGCAGCTGGCGAAGCGAGCAGATGCGACTGCAACGTCGAGAAACGCGGTGTGACGTCAAACCAAACGGCGGTCGGTAAGGTGCGGCGCTGCGCAGCGGCGGAACACCTGTGGCTCGGTGCTACTAGTGGCGCATGCGCAGTAGTGACTAGGGAGCGAGAGAGAGAGAGAGAGAGAGAGAGAGAGAGAGAGAGAAAGCTTTGCGGCGAGGCGCGCGTTGTGATGTCATGTGCCTCCTCGGAGCACCGCCACAGCGAAATCGCAAGTTCGCGGCCAGTAAAGCTTTTGCTTTAAAAGCTTTAACGCTGGCGAGGCGATACTGCCACCCTGCGCCGCTATGACGAGGAACGCCGCCAGTGACGTTGCAGGCATCGCTCGTCGACGGTGCACGAGATGAGGCCGACGGGAAACCATCGGTGTTGGTAAGCACTCGCCAAAACGATGACAAAGATTTATCACGGCGTTTACAGTTGGACTTGAAAAAGGGGGTACCAGCGAAACGCAACGGGACGCGCACACAAGGAAAAGGCGTTAGACATGGACAGACGCTGGACTTTCAACCGCACTTTATTGGAATTCACGTTTACGGTTGGTTCCGTTCGAGACAGTGTATGCATCACGGTGTGGTACGGCGCACAGCTCATCAACAGTAACGCTGATGCGCGTGCGCATACAGCCAGCAGCGGAAGCCAGAACGATGCATTGGCTCCGGCAGAGCCAATTGAGGAGACCGTAACCGACTTCGTCGCTTTATTTTTTGCAGTAAAATACACACTGTGCATGTCTCGAGGCCTTCAATCATACCCTCCATGCAAGTGTGGGCCGCCCATGCTCTGTCGTTAGCAGGCTAGCACGACTGCGCCGATGGCGGCGGTGCAAATGCCCCTCTATCATTCGAACACAAAAAATTGTGACAGTCAACGCGCATAAAGCTTACAAGTACTGACCAACAATTCATTAAGGTTTTGCGCGCCACTGCACGTGTCTCAAACGTCTATGGCGTTGCGATGCTGAGCACGACGTCGGCTGCTTCGATTCCACACCACGATGACCGTATTGGCATCGGCGTGGAAGGCAAAGACGCCTGCATCATGCTTTGGGTTCGCGTTGAGACCGCAGGTAGAAAAAAAAATTTATTCAGAGCCATCCGCAACGTCATTCTTTTTATTGAGGGAAATTACAATGTCAGTGAAATTACATCACCTGTGGTGAGTGGGAAATTGCTAAGCTTCCGGGTTTAATAATCACGAGTAACTTCTCTTATCCATTCTTGCTTTTTATGCCACACCTTGACAACGATTCCGGCCAACTAGTCCAACGCCATACTTCGCAGAACGTGTCAATTTCTTGTTATCGAGAAAATCAGTACACGGAAAAGTAGTTCGTCGTTTAGCGCACACTACAGATGCAGTAGACTGTGCAAACTTTAATGCGTATCACGAAAAACTGCAGCGCATGTCCACTAGTTTTACAGCGCACCCTGCAAAACTTTAGCGTTTGATTAAAGATTTGGCTCGAGTGAGCACCGCGAACGTTTTACATTTTAAAAAAAGACATAAATACGTACGTATGTAAAAAAACAGTTATTATAATATCGAGTAAGCTTCTAAATAATGACCAGCTGTGGTTGTTCAGTGGCTATGGTGTTGGGCTGCTGAGCACGAGGTCGCAGGATCGTATCCCGGCCACGGCGGCCGGATTTCGATGAGGGCGAAATGCGAAAACACCCGTGTCCTTAGATTTAGTTGCACGTTAAAGAACCCCAGGCGGTCCAAATTTGCGGAGTCCCTCACTACGGCGTGCCTCATAATCAGTAAGTGGTTTTGGCACGTAAATTCCCATAGTTTTTCTTTTCTAAATAATGCTTGTAGTTTGCAACTGAAGTTTAATTTCTGCGATCATCCTTTATACAGTTCTTGATTATTCAATCGTACTGGGTACGGCCGTATAAGTCATGGTTTGAAAACCTGACGACACCACGCCTTGCGTTCTAAAATTATATATACACTCGACGCCACGTTAAATCAGACCAGTCACATGAGTTGCGGGCGAGCCCCAAGTACACCGATAAGAGAACTATAAACAAACGCTTGCATCACTTAGGCTTGCTGCTTCAGGATACATCTGTGATTCGCTTCCCGCGAAACATGCAATGATAATAGGTGCGCTGAAATTCGATGCATGTTCCGGAATTTTCTGAAATCGGCTGCACAATTCTTCCTGCTCTGATTTTCCGTGATTATCAAGTGACTGTGTCAGACTATAATGCCAGATTCCTTTCTCCGTCAAGCCTTTTCTCTCTTATTTCTTAATTTCTTCCATACTTTCTTTTCTAAGACGCACCTATACTTACCCTTCAGCTGGAAAGCTAACCGCACATCATTGGTTTAGTAAGAAATATGTAAATACCTCTCGTTATCTCTCTCTTAACACCTCCAACAGCAAATTAAAAAAAATAGTTTCACTATCAAAGTGAAAATAGAGCTTCTCCGAGCAAACATGCACCAGCTGGCATTCATGTGAGCGGTCTGAGTCGTACGAATATTCGCTGCCCGTAAATCACTTACCGAAGCAGTGGATACGTGAGACTCACAGCAAGGGGGAGGGCGATTTATGAAGACAATAGCGGGGGACGGCGCCCATAAACGTCACGATGACAAATGCTCGCCGCGCATCCCTGTGCGTCCACGTGACGACGCGGCTCCGCCATCAATCATGGTTCTTCGCTGGCGCAGCAAGTCTGACAGCGCGCACTGGCGAGAATGCCGACGCGCCGTGTTTTTCTGCCGTCGCTTTTGCTTGGTCGCCTGCGAAGGAAAAGAGTAAGCAGACAGGGCAGCATTCGCGTTTGTTCTTCATAGACCTATTTATATATATATATATATATATATATATATATATATATATATATATATATATATATATATATATATATATATATAAAGCTTTTATGATAGTGCTGAGCGGCTAAGAAAGAGGTTGTGTACGCGTCAACAGAATTGCGTATACATAGCCGATCAATGAGTGAGTGAGTGAGTGAGTGAGTGAGTGAGTGAGTGAGTGAGTGAGTGGGCGAGCGAGCGAGCGAGCGAGCGCGCCATCGAGTTGGGTGCGAAATCCTTGATTCACCATGCAAAGTGACGCCAAAATTGCTCCACCCCTAAGCGCCCCTCGATGTTTACGTGAGGGCTATAAAACAATCATAAAAAAAAGAGAAGCCGCTGTTAAGTACGCTTTGTGTAGTAGGTTCCTGAGGTAATTCAGCAGCCCAGATGACACCATCACATCGAAACCATTTCGATCGCATGTTGCGTTTCGTTTCTTCTTACAACACGAAATGAACTTCTTCACGAGGAAGGACTGCAATCATTTGTTTAAATAATATGCCGTATGGCAAAACATGCTATCAAAAAGTAATAACAACAACGACGTCCCCTTACGGTGCATAGTTGTTAGTTTTCTATGGCTGACTGCCAATATCCACCTCTATGTGGATCTGCTTAGGTTTGAACATGTAACGCTCTCTACGTAAGCGCACCTATGTCGTCGCAATGTGGAACAGTTTAACGTAGCACACTTCGTCCTTATTCATTTCCTTATGAGGGAAAGAAGAATGTGCGAGAAAAATAAGCAGATCCAACCCCCAACTGCGAAGCGAAGGTTTCGTGAAGCTTGTAAATAAATGCTATGCAACTGATTTTATTCGGCACAGAATTTTGCACCACAGTGATTACATGCCTGCCAGTGAAGACGGGAAGACGCAGAGAACTCCACCACGTGACCCACGTGGCCGCAAATTATACTGCCTCCAGCACTGGTCCCTTTTCATTGACACTGTATCCAGAGTCGGCACCCAGTATATAGTGTAGGCCAATGAAGCGGGCCAGTAGTATACAGGCACTCAAAGCAACCTAAATTTGTCACGGCTGCCAACAGACCTATCTTTCGGTATTAATATATATCCGAACTAGTATGAGGCACACACTGCCCATGAAGAAGGGCTTAAGTTATACTGGCTTGAATACTAATAAGGTGTCTCTCCTGAAAGTGGAGGACCTTTAGATCTATCTGAGTTTCTTTTTTTTTTTTTTTAAGTAGCATAAATGCATCTGCCGCCTCAAGCTAAATTGGTGGGTTTTAACTGCCTAGAAATTCGGGTGATACCAGGATACAAAACGATGACATACCAGCGAGACAAGCCCCGTAGCCCGTGATCGTTGGTGAAGTGCAAGTATTCACTTTTTTTTTCGCTATACGTTGCTCTCAAACACCAAAGAAATATCGTCTGTGTGAGCGCTAAGCACGGCATGGTTACGATACAGTTCCGCGGCTTAGTAGGCACATTCGTTATTGACGAAGACTTCGGAAAACACCACTCATTTTGCGTGCAAGTGAAGAGCAAGACCAGGGCTGAGTGCATGACACATTCTTGGCGTGAGATAATGCTACCAAGCACACTTCGCCTTGTTCCAGAATCTCTTTCTTCTAGTGTGTCTGGCGCGACTTGCAATTGTAAATAATTAATGTTAGGTGCTCACGTCAAAGAAAAAGACACCAAATATACATTCAAGTTGCGTGCAGACTTCCTGCGCGTAAAAAACTAAAACTAATTTGAAGAGTCTTAACAAATCGCGTGCCAATATCGGTGCACGTTAGCGCCTAGGAAAAGAAAAGAAGAAAGAAAAAAAGAAAAAGAAGAAAAGGAAGTAAGGAATTGCGCCGTTGCTTTTAGCCAGGTTTCACCCCAGAAATGGAGGCCCACCAAATTTGGTGGGCAATTGTGGTCAAGAGTTTACAGTTGTCGCCACGCTAAAACAGCAATTGCATGCAAGTCATGCATACGCTACGTACTTATCCTCTGTTGGAATGTCACCTACCCAACCTGAGCTGCTCTAAGCTTAAGATCAGCATAGTCATTCTACTTAGTAGCACAGTTGAAACCTAGTTGAAAGCGTTAGGAATAGTGTTTGTTGGTAATGTGTGAGGAATATACTAAATCAGACGAAAGCAAGCAAAATATGCATGCACACATGGGTACGTATTAGTGCTGCTTAACAATATGTTCGTGTGTTTTGCTTGTGTTCATCCGTTCTTGCGCTGTTAGTATATCCATAATAGAGCACATTGTTTTAGAAGCTACTACGGATCGTAATCTCGACTGTGTATAACTAATAGCTAGCCTCCTGCGCAATGCTTAAAATCAAATACACCTCTGTTCTGACGATGGACGATTTGCTTACGTAGTGAATCAAATGGAAATTAGAATATGGCGTGAATAACGTGGCCGCAAGTTTTCATGCTGAAACATCTCAGTAGCAAGTGACCAGCAGCCAGGAATATTACATATAGATGCGTGTACTCACACAGTGCGTAATTATTTGTTGGCCATAGTTCCTGCTGTAGTACATTCATAATTAATGAAGAACGTAAACAGGCATGTCTAAAGTACGAAAAACGAAATCCTCTGGCTCTTTTGTACGTTCTCTATCAATCTTGGCAGCAGTTTGGCGTTATTTAGGAGCGTCATCGTAGTCATTTTAATTATGCATGGGTGAATATAACTTATTCGAATACGATATTGAATACGAATACGAGGTATTGAATCTCAAATTTCATAGTGAAACTCAGACGCATATATTTACAGCAGAATATTTATTTTGATACACTTAAGTAACACACTGGTACTGACTAGTGAAACAATTCAGCTATCAGTGAGAATTAAAATCTGTTTTAAACAAAAGATTATTAATCTTCATTACAGAAACAAAAAGAATGACCTGTTAACGTCTTTAGAGCCCAGTCGACATTAAGGTCTCCAAGAATGATATGCTGCTGTATGAATAGCTTTCCAAAAATGCTAAATAAATGGTTGCCGAAAAGATGAACTTGTGAAAGAATGAAAAAAAGCAATTGAGACTTGTGCGCCACAGACACACGCAATAGAGCTCGTTGGAAAAAAAAGAAAAGTCACTGGCCTTAGCGTAAAAGATAAAACTGCGAGATGACTAGACCGCCTTAATAATAAATGACATTCTACAATAAAAAATTACAAGTTATCACGTATAGGCTTACGCCGCAAAACCGAAAATAAAGCTTGCATTACACCTACTTCTTTCAGCATTGCATAGAAAATTTTAAATGCGTAAGCAGTTCTATGCCTACCCAACGAGCCAACCCGTCCGTCCCTCCCTCCGTCCGTCACGTAAGAAGACCGCTTTCAAGAAGGTCCCGCAGCAGCGAGGAAATTGACCTTTGTGGTTGCCTCTCGCTTCAACGCGAACTACGCGGCGAGAACACAGCGCACACGAAGCTATCAGCCCTCGGCGCACAGCGTTCCCATCGCAGACCGCTTTCAAAATAAGGCCCACGCGGCCGCGACATACATAGCCACCCCCGGAGTACAGTTGGTCATGGTTGATAACAGTTCGACGCGTATCGATGAGGCGCTAAATGGCGAGAACGGCTTATAATGATCGGAACGTCATCAGTGCACCTGGCGCCGCCACCTATACTATAGTTTGCTTGCGTCATCAATTCAACTCGCGCCGCCGTCCGCAGCAGCTCATGTCGCCGGAGCGCTGTCGCTAATACCGCTTGGATCAAGCTTCGTAACATTGATAATGACGCCGGGCTGTGTGGTGTCATTTGCGATACTTTGTTTAGCAGACGGATAAGAGTAACCATCCTTCAAGAGCTGGCTTCTGCAAAATATTTGCTTAGTTTAGATATTAGAAAACACCGAATAGTTATTTTTTGAGTAGGAATAGTGAGTGTAATATCTGATTCGTATTCGAAACTTCGAATGTTCACCCACCCTTAATTTTATTATTTTGTTCAGTGTTCGTTAAACCGCACTTCTGTCTTATTTAAGCTCATAATATTTGAAAGTACATGTAACTGATCTTTTTTTTTCATTGCTACACCTTACAGCAAGTGACAACAACGGCAGTTGTATTTTTTCTTTAAAGAGTTATAAAAAATCACCCATGGCATCTATCACGAACTATTCTGCTTCCTGAGCTAGATTACTCGCAGAGGCAGATCTGATTTGCACGAGGAATCAAAATGAATATTTCAATAATAATACTTTCTTTTGTAATTAACCTTTCACTTATGGGAGATATTGTAATTCAAGAATTGTAGCAAATGACTTCGTAAGTCATACGCATTAGAACGAACTCAGAGAATGGCAGCAGTTTCAAGATATGCCTTCCCAAAGTTTGCTACAAAATGCATTGGAGTTCTAATAAATTTTGCGCTTCAATGCCTAAAAAGCAGCTTTGTTAAAAAGGTAGGTGCACCAAGAGTGCATTTTTTACCGCAATTTCCAGTGCAATTATCTCAAAACTAGTGCTAGTTAAAAAATTCCAAGTGGAGATACCTATTGATATCACTGGCTGCTATTCATGTATGGCATTATTTGCCCCACACAATCAGCTAAATGTTGATTAGTGATCTTTTTTTTAAGTAGCTGTATATGCATTTTGATTTTTAGTCCGATGTAGTCTCTGCGTGCTCGAGCAATTCCGATTAATGAACAGATCTGCGCTGTATGCGACACGCGGTTTGAAAAATGATCGTTAACGTTAAAATAATGCGCCCCCCCCCCCCCCACTCCCGTAGTTGTGTCTTTGGCTGTGGCTACTGCCTATTTCTCGCTATAAAGACATCACAACTCTCAAAAGGTACAAAAGATTTGCATGAATAAAATGCGTTATTACATTTCTCAGTGGCATAGCTAAAAGGTAAACATGAAATATTCCCACCATTTTCGAGGACACTGCCGACGTAAATCATATTCAATGACAGCAATACATTTTATACAGAAAGCCGGATCCGTGTGAGGCTAAAACAAGCTTCCTAAGGTAATATTTTATTGTCTTCACAGTCCGTATTCAAAACAACCAGCCTGTCGCCACAACGAACGGATATGCTATTTCAGCGCTTCGGTTTCGTCTGTGTTTTTAATCTTGCGTTTCCCCCTGTCTCGAAAGCCGGCTCCCAGGCTAGGAATGTATTAGTCTTACATTGCAGGACAGTCCCAGAGAAAATGTGGTTTAAATAAATGATCGGACACCATAATGGCTTCATATCAATACTTCTTACGTCGACGCATCCAACATGTCTTGATGCCTCAACGCTATTTCCCGTCTCTCTCTGGAATCCCTTTCTTCCTTGTATAGATTTACCTTGCAATCCTTCTTTCTAACCGCCAACACGGCATTGAAATATCGCGAAAGCCTGGAATTGCTGGAGCTGAATGTATAGAAGGAAAATCCAGTAGCAAATATCACAGGGATATGCCTCGGGTTGTCATTTGAAGTAAAAAGAGCAGGTGCTTCAAGCGGTATGACTGAGTGCGTATGTGGAAATATTTGTTCGGTACTCGCGATAGAGGCAGATGGCAGTGAAACGTAATGCCTGTTTTGTTTCAGGTATATTGTCAAGAGACTTGTGAATTTGTCAACAAGCCTCTCAAATTTGTGCTGCAACTACATCATAAAAATTTTTTTTCATCCATTGCTCGGCGTCTTTCTCCTTGTTTTCATTATTGCCCTTTGCGAGAGAAAATTCGCTCACGTTTTCATTAATGCGTTTGGTATTTTCGCGTTTTCGCGTTTGGTATTTTTACTTCTTAAGATGGATCTTTGTTTATTAGAAATGCCTGACAATAGTGTCGCTTGCCAAATTCATGTGAAGCAAGCTATTGTTTTCATGAATGCTGAAATGGCAGCCGTAAGACGGGGCGGGGAACTGCCAAACGACACCATGAAAAAAGAAAAGAATGCTGAATAAAAGACACGCGAGACAGAAAGAGAAAGCCTGTTTTGAAACCAAAATTTCATATCAGAAGCAAAGCTGGAATTTGCAAATTCTCTGCGCAGCCCTTGCAATCATGCTCCTTCTGGAAATTTGGTCTTCCCAGATGCAGATGCTCGCTTAGTTTCACGTGTTTGGCCTCTTCTGTCCCGCTGATGTTCTCTGTAACACTTCTGCATTATTGTTAAACAGATCCACACAAACTCTTCCCTTTTCGACACACGTATTTCACGGGCCTGATGCCAAGGTAATATCCATTGTCTAGGTACTAAGCCGCGCCAATACATGATTAGGAGTTCGCATTAACGTGGCCAAAGCCATGCGGAGACACCGTCTCATACGCCTTTGATAAGGAACCGTTCGTTCAGGTGGACGAGAGGAACAAGCGGAGCCGAGCTCAAGACGAACGCCGATGAATAGGGGATGTAGTTATTCGAGCGTATACTTATAATCTGCTTAAGTAGCCTTCCAGACGCCCCTAAAAGCGTTCCCCACTTTAGCACCTACCTCAGTTTTCTATATAGATCTCCTTCCCGAGGCGGTAGAACCGAAGGTTTGGCACGTTCCCGCTAACGCAGCCTTGTTCTCATGGTTAAAACGTGGAGTAGGGCCTCGATTGATTAGCAAATGCATCGCCCCCCCCCCCCCCTCGGGCTGCACGGCAACCCAATGTAGGGCGCAATTAAGCCTCGAGGGCAACCATAGACGAGCTTAAAGCCCTCTATCAGCGATAATAAATCACTGCCACGAATAAGCGTAGCATCTTTAATAGTCTGTAAGTGGCAGAACCAGGGGATTTTCATCGCGGCATTTCAACTGTCCATATTAGGAAGCAGTGAGGCCTTCTCAGTGAGGTAAAAGCTTTTGCGAATCAGGAGGCGTATTTACGAAGCTTTTCGTTCGTAAGAACTATTCGCCTTTTCCTGGCAGCTTTCGCTAATAATGACCCCAGTATTATGATAGGTTGGAATTACCTCTTGCGAACAATTCCTCAGAAAGGTTTTTTTTTGTAGATACGAGCCCAGGTTTTTTAAAGCTGAATTGAAATATGCAGTCGAACCCTACACATACCGAAATAAACAAATATAGATCGAAAGCTAAGTAGGTTGCTTAATTTTATTTACGCCTTTAAATTTTATTTGTGCCTGTAATGGCACAAATAATATTTCTGTGTGGACTGCATTTCCCTATGCAGCTGACCGTTGCGTCTGTCTACTAGGTGTTTTCACAGCTGGCTACTATCGAAACATGATATATCGCAACGCTGAACTTTCAAAAGAACTCTGACGAAAGAGGCCCAGCTCAAAGAGTAAATGAAGGGGCGCCTTTACAGGAACCGAACCAGGACCAATTTGTTTATTTGCCCCTTAGTTCCTACGTTAGTTCGATAAGTACCAATCTCGCAAAAGACTTTCGGTCACAGGGATTTACGCCAGCAATTGATCCCAGAGAGCTGGACGGGAGGCCAGTCATCGCGCATGAAAGCTCTAGGGAATCCCCTTAGAATAGAGTTAAGCTCTTCTCCTTTCTTCTTCCTTTTTCTGCGATCCTACCTAGAAAAGTGGCTGCCGTTCAGGCGCAGTCTGTCCCGCAACCCAAAATGGGGATCAATGGATCAAGAGGCGAACTTCTGCGAGATCCCACCACTAGGGCCTAATTTTTCTGCTGAGGTCCTCTGGCGAACGAAGTTCCAACTGTACAGACAGACAGACAGACAGACAGACAGACAGACAGACAGACAGACAGACAGACAGACAGACAGACAGACAGACAGACAGACAGACAGACAGACAGACAGACAGACAGACAGACAGACAGACAGACAGACAGACAGACAGACAGACAGACAGACAGACAGACAGACAGACAGACAGACAGACAGACAGACAGACAGACAGACAGACAGACAGACAGACAGACAGACAGACAGACAGACAGACAGACAGACAGACAGACAGACAGACAGACAGACAGACAGACAGACAGACAGACAGACAGACAGACAGACAGACAGACAGACAGACAGACAGACAGACAGACAGACAGACAGACAGACAGACAGACAGACAGACAGACAGACAGACAGACAGACAGACAGACAGACAGACAGACAGACAGACAGACAGACAGACAGACAGACAGACAGACAGACAGACAGACAGACAGACAGACAGACAGACAGACAGACAGACAGACAGACAGACAGACAGACAGACAGACAGACAGACAGACAGACAGACAGACAGACAGACAGACAGACAGACAGACAGACAGACAGACAGACAGACAGACAGACAGACAGACAGACAGACAGACAGACAGACAGACAGACAGACAGACAGACAGACAGACAGACAGACAGACAGACAGACAGACAGACAGACAGACAGACAGACAGACAGACAGACAGACAGACAGACAGACAGACAGACAGACAGACAGACAGACAGACAGACAGACAGACAGACAGACAGACAGACAGACAGACAGACAGACAGACAGACAGACAGACAGACAGACAGACAGACAGACAGACAGACAGACAGACAGACAGACAGACAGACAGACAGACAGACAGACAGACAGACAGACAGACAGACAGACAGACAGACAGACAGACAGACAGACAGACAGACAGACAGACAGACAGACAGACAGACAGACAGACAGACAGACAGACAGACAGACAGACAGACAGACAGACAGACAGACAGACAGACAGACAGACAGACAGACAGACAGACAGACAGACAGACAGACAGACAGACAGACAGACAGACAGACAGACAGACAGACAGACAGACAGACAGACAGACAGACAGACAGACAGACAGACAGACAGACAGACAGACAGACAGACAGACAGACAGACAGACAGACGGACGGACGGACGGACGGACGGACGGACGGACGGTCGGACGGACGGTCGGACGGAGCCTTCTACACATTGTTTCATTTCCCACAAGAGAGAGAATCAATGAATTTGAGCAATGGGTTGAATACAAGCATGATAGAGCAACTAAATTATGAATGAATGAATGAATGAATGAATGAATCATTAATTAATTAATTATTTAATTAATTAATTAATTAATTAATTAATTAATTAATTAATTAATTAATTAATTAATTAATTAATTAATTAATTAATTAATTAATTAATTGGTTAATTGGAACACAGCAAAAATAGCTCCAAGCAGCGGTTGTGGTGTATCTAAATTTCAGGCAGCTGTGGGAGTTGCTTTGGTGAATGTAATGCAACTGAGACAACTAGGAAAAGAACAACGTGAATCCACTCTATCGACACATGCGGTAAAATTGCTCGCTAAACGAGGCAAATCAGGTTCCAAGTGAGAGCGAAGTGCTCTGAACAAACACATGGCTCAATTATGCAGGGTATTTGTCCAGGCCGCATTTGGTTCTTCAGCTCTTGTAGCCTAATCAAGCGCTTTTAGGCCTTATGCGGAGAAAGACTGCCACGCCTTTTTAGGTATTCTTCCAAGAAGCCATGAAAATAAGAGCATTTATACAGCATAATTTTCGACGGTTCACTGAACGAAAATAACGTCGCCGCTGCGCTAAGCAGCGGCGACGTTGCTGATGTAAGCTGAGGTTGCTGATGTAAGCTCAAAAAAAGAAAGCAATAAAGAAGCGATATTGAAGTAGTTCGGAATAAAAAAGAAATTAACCCTGCGTAGTGTCGCACCAACGAAATAAAAAGCAAGGCAGAGTGCCTGAAAAGCACCAGCCGCAGCACACGTCTACATGTCCATTTCGTCTTGTCAGTCACCAAGAGAAAGCGAGCTTCGGAGCTGTCTTCTGTGCGTCGGACAGTGGATCGATTCTCGAAGGCTCTTTTGTTCAACTCGCGTGAAAAATAACATTTATGTTTATGAAAAGACTTTCTCGTCGTGAACTTGTACCCCTCTTCATCGCATTACCGTCCATGTCTGTTTCGGACAGCTTTTCCAATGGCTTTGTATGTGTGTCTTGAAGAAGGTCGAAACTAGAAGAGTTGAAGAAGCCAAGCAGAAGACGGAGAGTGATCACAATCAAAATCATCTGTGTGGATCAAGGCACGAAAAGGTCGGCATTGTGGCTGACTTCCGTCTCAAAATCGGGCAGGCCCGACTCAGTAAATGAGCCTGAACTGGACTCCGCTCCGCGCTTAGCTCACTGGAGCCGATGACAAAGGCTTGCGTAAGTTATGTGCGGTTGTCATGTAGCTCTCCGTCTGTACGCAGGAAGTTTCCTCCACAAAAAGAGGATCATACGGTTGAAAAGACAGATGGAAATTTCAAAAGAAACTTTTTATCAATCTTGAAGCGATTGAAGTACTACGTGAAAATCGGAGTCTTCTATCTCGACATCGTACAGCATCAAGAAGATGTTGTATCTCGACAGCTAACATCCGTTTGACTTTTCACGCGCATTGTCACGTACCACGTTCTTTTTTCTCACTACCATCACCTTTACTTATAATTTTGTTGGCTGTTTGGTTTGTAGTTGCTGACATGTGTTGTCATTCCCCTGTCTTCTTTTTTCTCCTGCCTTTTGCATTTTGTTACCTTTTATTGCCTTCAGTTTGTCCGCGTGATAGATCTACTTTCTGCTAGTTGCCGGTGGGCTATCACGCTTGCATCATTTGATGCCTGATAACACGCAGCTTTTTTTTAAAAACGAAGATTTTTTTGCGGACCCTTCCAGATATTCCTACGCGTGGCTGCTACCTGAGTGGCTGCTGCCGCTATAGTTTTTTTGAAAATTTTGTTGATTTTTACACAAGAGGTGCCTACGAAGCGACTAATACCAACCTTGTATCCTGAACACGTATGTTCAGCTAACCTCTGCGTTAAAAAAAAAAATCTGCACTGAAAGAAAGAAGACTACGAGATAAAACCTAGAGAAAACCTGAAAATAGAATGTCATTTCACAGGCATCTCTAAATCACATCTCTATGCTAATGGAATGGTAAATGAAATTTACCGCATTCTTTGATTTGCGTTATTGTCCTTGATATAGCTACTCAGCATGTGCCACTGTGTTCTTGGTCAATCCTCCAGAATGGACATGTCCCACAATATAATATTTCTAATTAAATCATTAAGATATAATGCCGGCTGACAGATATCTTCAAATCCCACCGATCTGATAAGACGTACTTGAAGAAAGAACAGCGCTACAGAGACGTGGACTAAAATAAGAACATGTACTACGGAAAGGCGCGAACTTGGAAGTTATCGTCTGTCCGTCGTACATGTTCTTTTTTTCGTCCGCGTTTAGTCCACTGTTTTTTCTTCAAGTACGTTAAACCAACTCGCCCTCGTCAAGCTTCTGCTGATTATGAAGCAGTTAGTTATGCGTATTTCACGATTTCTCTCATTTACTTCACGTTCTTTAATTTAGTTATTCGATACATGCTACTGGGGTGTTCCCGTCCTTTGCCAGTTCTCCCGAATGTGTTCGTCCCAGCGTTACCTTAGAAGTACAGAACTTCTAAATGTTGCTTTATACGTGTTGTACTTTTCTGTGCATATACATGACATCACCAAATTGTACGCATTGCCGTTAGCTCTGAAGCATGCTCTAAATTCTTTGCCATAAAGCGCAATGAAAAACATAGGGAAAAAACTGACGATTAGGATAAGTAAAAGAGATTGCTCTGCTTCTGAAAAATAATTGTTGTTCCATAGTGCGGAGTCGCTTTTTTATTCTTTCGCCTACGGACAGGAATACTTGGGTTTATGGTAAGGTTCTAGCGGCTTTCACTTTTCTGCAAGTCGGGCTACGCCATGCTCTTTGAGTTCTTTCAATCAAAACATGTGCCAGGGTGAATAACTTCCTTACGGTTTCCGTCGGTCATTGCCAGTGTTCTCAGTCTTGTCAATCTCCGGTAATGTCACTGTCACGAATGTGTGACCTCAAACAAGGAACACGTTCTTTGGCAGCCCAACTTTGCAAAATATCAGTCCCACTGCAGATACATCACTTTTAGCACTTACTGGATTGTATTCCTCAATGGCGTAAGTTTCTAGTAATGAACAATGATAATAGTGATGTTTACTAACGCTATTATGAATTGACATATTATTTCTGTGTTGCTGTTTGCGTTTTTCTTGTAGATTGCGATACACCGTAGGATTCACTCGAGTACTCTGTCTCCGGCGTGCACGCCTTGAATCGAAATGCTCCATGTTCAAATTCTTGCCACCTGAGAAACAAGCAAGGTGTCGGGGGGGGGGGGGGAGGAGGGAACTTAAGAGCCTGAGAGCATTTTGCGAAGATGCTGGTGGAAGAATGAAAAGTGTTTTCTTTAACTACGCTGGTTGGTCACCTACAAAATATTTCGGAAATTTGTCAATATTTGCTACGGGAAAACCCGAAGCGAAAATTTACTGAAAATTTGCGTGGTGGTCTTTCTAGATGCTCACAGTGTCCTAAAATGTGGTCGACATATAAACCATCCGCGATTTCTTTTTTCATTTTTCTTATTTAGTCCCATCAATGTCTAAAGAGATCAGATATAATTCGCGGAACTGTCAAAACTACTTAACAAAGAGGAAATAAGGGATATTCCAAACTATAACGTGAGAAAGAATGAGGAAGCAGTAAAAAATAGACGCAGCCTGAAAACAGTGAGAAGGAAACTCGGCATCGGATAAACAAAGATGTATACACTGAAACATAGGCAGGGTAATATCATCAGCAATCTAAAAGATATAGTAAAAGCAGAGAAAGAATTTTATACTGACCTGCACAGTACCCAAAGCAGCCACAATACCTCCATTAGAAACAGTAATGAACAGGATACAGAAACTCCTCTTACAACTAGTGATGATGTCAAAAGGGCCTTGCAAGACATGAAACGAGGAAGAACGGCAGGAGATGGAATAAAAGTCGATTTAATCAAAGATGGAAGAGATATAAGGCTTGGAAAACTGGCGGCTCTATATACGAATTGTGTATCGACTGCAAAGGTCCCAGAAAACTGGAAGAATGCAAATATTACACTAATCCGCAAAAAGGGAGACGTTAAAGAACTGAAAAAGTATAAGCCCATAAGCTTATTCCCAGTATTAAATAATATATTCACCAAAATAATCTTCAATAGAATAAGGGCAGCACTGGACTTTAGTCAATCAAGGGAACAGGCTGGCTTCAGGAAGGGATACTCTACAATGGATCACATTCATGCCATTAATCAGGTAATCGAGATATCTGCAGAGTACAATAAACCTTTCTACATGGCTTTCACAGATTATGAAAATGCATTTGATTCAGTCAAGATACCAGCAGTCATAGAGGCATTACGTAATCAAGGAGTACAGGACGCTTACGTAAATATATTGGAAAGTATCTACAGAGATTCCACAGCTACCTTAATTCTCCACAAAAAAAAAGTAGGAAGACACCTATAAAGGCAGGGGTCAGAAAAGGAGACACAATCTCTGCAATGCTATTCACTGCGTGCTTGGAAGAAGTATTTAAGCTATTAAACAGGGAGTGGCTTAGGAGTAAGGATCAACGCCGAATATTTCAGCAACCTTCGATTTGTAGGTGACATTGTCCTGTTCAGCAACGCTGGGGAAGAGTTACAAGAAATTACTGAGGACCTTAACAAAGAGAGTATAACAGTGGGCTTGAAGATTAATATGCAAAGACAAAGATAAGGATCAATAGCCGGGCAAGGGAACAAGCGTTCAGGATTGGCAGCCAGTCTCTAGAGCGTGTGAAGGAGTTCGTTTACCTAGGTCAATTACTCGCAGTGGACCCTGATAACGAGAAAAAAATATTACAGACGAATAAAATTGGGTTGGAGCAAATTCGGCAGACATTGTGAGACCCTGATTGGAAGCTTGCCATTATCATTAAAAAGAAAGGTGTACAATCGTTGCATTCCACCGGTGCCGACATATGGGGCAGAAACTTCGAGACTGACAAAGGAGCTCGAAAACAAGTTAAGGACCGCACAAAGAGCGATGGAACCAAGAATATTAGGCATAACGTTAAGTGACAGGAAGAGGGCGGTGTGGATCAGAGAGCAAACAGGGATAGTTGATATTCTAATTGACACTAACAGAAAGAAATGGAGCTGAGCAGGTCATGTAAGTCGTAGGTTAGATAACCGGTGGACCATTATGGTTACAGAATGGGTGCCAGAGAAGGGAAGCACAGTCGAGGACAGCAGAATACTAGGTGGGGGGATGAAATTAAGAAATTCGCAGGCGTCAGCTGGAATCGGTTGGCGCAGGACAGGGGTAATTAGAGATTGCAGGGAGAGACCGTCCCGCAGTGGACATAAAATAGGCTGATGATGCTACTGCTGCTGCTGCTGCTGCTGATGATGATGATGCCTCTTAAATTGCAGTTGACAGATAGTGCTGTTCCGTCTTTTCAGATGGCTTTCTGTAAAAGGCCGAATTAGCTGCATGAGAAATTTCAATGACGAGATAGTTAGACAAAAATTTTCACTAATTATCCGTTGTAATAGTGCACTTATGGCGCATGTTGCCGTAGTGAAATTGAAGTCGAACATTAGGAAAGCCGTTTTTGATTAGCACAAGTAATATGAGCAGAGCGCCTTTTTCGAAATATTCATCGACAAAATGTGCAAATAATTACATTGCCATTCCATTAAGATTGCCTCGAAAAACAAGAAGTTTCCTAGAAAACTAAACTGCAACGCATATATGTTTCGTACGTTTGAAACGACAACTTCGAAAGCATTACCGGTCTTCAGATTTCTGCTAGGTATACAAGGCTTTACTGCTTCTCTTTCCATTTCACCATTTCAGCATGTGGTATAAAATTACCAATTAAAAAATTGTAATTACTAAATGTTTTTGATCAGGCAACCTGACACTGTGCTTTATTGTTCAAGCAATATTCGCATCTTCATGAAGCCTACATGAACAGGCCGAGTTTTGTTACCTGCTCCATGCGATAAAAAAGTGTTTTAAAGAGGAAAAGAACAGACTCCACAGCTCGACGACGACGCCAAGCAGGTGCACGGGTGTTCTTATTTTTCTTTTTCGGGGGCGGGGGAATTCCCATGGGTCGGGTATTGGCTACACGTTACAGTACCCTAGGTGGTCGAAATTAATCCGGTGTACGCCACTACGGAGCGCATCATAGCCATATAATGTTTTTGGCACGTAAAACTCGGAATTCAATGTGAATTTTTCAGTTGCGTTTCAACTTACACAATCTCATGACCAAGAAAACCCGTCACACAACCGAACGAAGGTTTACGTAAGTAATATTCAAGATTGGTTCCCCTTAAACGCAACTCTGTGCTGTTGAATAATTGTTCTCCCTTTGTGCCCCTGTAAGTGGCCAAATTCATTCCAGATGGTGGTTTTAATTATGAAGTTAGCAGTTATCTGGTCCGTCAGATGCTTGAGTCAAGGACAATTCCTACGCAGATGCACACCTCAACGACGAAACGTACAAGAAGGATTGTGACGGCCGCACATTTTATTGCGGGCACTTCGGCTTGAACGAAGGGATACGGGATGCGTATGATTTAGGTACGCAGGAGCTCAGAGGCGAGCATCGAGGAGACCCCAGATTTTCTTAAAAAATTAACTAAAGAAAAATCTGGCGCAACCGAAGATGTCAGTTCCTTTCAGGCGCTGTGCCACTACGGGAATATGGGGGTGTGGATTGGCAAGGCTCCATCTCGAACGTGGCTTAGCCTAAAACATGATCATAACGGCACAGATAAAGGTTTACTAAAATAAAATCTTCACAAAAAGCTTTCGTTTAGCAGTTACAAATATTTGAATAAAGTTTACTCACCTGTAGTGCGTAAGAAAGCAGCGAAAAGCAAAAAAAAATATCACTGGTCTGCCCGGCCCATGCAGCACAGTCACAGTGGAAGCTGGAGGAGTGGCTCCATAGGAGACCGACGTAAACTGCTTGAAGACGGTGACTGCAAGTACTGAGTATACGAAAGGTAGTGTTTGAATTTGCACGCATTTATTGAAACCCACTCAGGTGCGCTTTATGATTCGGAAAGTAGGTCGCGAAGAACATGCAGTGGGGCTGTTGAGCCCAACATCGCCTGGCTGCAGCCACACGCGTAGCTCAACGATTCATTTCTTCTGCAGCGGTTCTTACATTGCGAGGAGGCGTCATAACATGCATCGGGGAGCAAACACAGGTATCGCGATTACGATGTGCACATGTCACACCCACTGACACGTGGCACGATAAGATGCAACTCGTATATGTCGCGACACCTGCTGGAATACAACGCAACTGAGATGCAACATTTACACACGCCCACGTTATGCCGTGCGCATCTCACATAGCGTGACAAGGGGCACTATAGGATGAAACTGCTACATGGCATGCCACCTAGTGCAACAAAATGCAACTGCAATACAAAATGTGCACGTTTCAATGCCACGGGGCGCGCAGTTCACATCACGTGATTCCTCGCGCGCCAGGACGCCTCTGTAGGACATGTTTCTACAGCAGCTAGGAAGCGTTGGCGTGGCGCATTGACAGAGGGCCCGCGTAGCGGAACCGTGCTCGATCCCGGCGGGAACTGGGTATATATATATATATTTTTTTTTTTCATTTCTGGCGACAGCTACGACGGACACCGGTGGCGACGGAGGACAACTTCGTCAACTAAAACAGCTACGGGATTGAGCCCATAACAGCCTACGCTGTCAAACAGACGACGAACTGTCGCACAATGAGCGCTAACACTGCCATCTTTCTTCAGAGTTTGGCAGCCCGCTGGTGCATGTTACGTTTGATATAAATATACGTCCCTACACAAGTGCTCATGATTGAATAAAAAATGGTATGTAATATTATGACGAAAAAAACAGTATTTCACACGCAGTTCTAGCCCAGAAGGAACCCTTCCCACGGAAGGGTGCTAACCCGGCGTGATTTCAAGGCATCCTGACTCCCCGAGCACGATTCCGGTCCGAAGCCATCACATCCCGGCGTACTCACGCATACAAAAGTGGCTCAACACCAGTTATCTCTTTAGGCAACATATTAAGTAACTCTATGGGGGACACTGGTGTTTCACAGAATCTTCAGCATTGTTCAGAAAATGTTGGAGGTAAGAAATTATTTCCAATACGCTCAGCAATTGGGAGAAGCATTCCACTACATTTGCGGTGCGCATTAATCTGCCTCACTGATCTAACAGCCACGCGAAATAATCCAGAGATAACTAGATGAGAGAAGATAGATGATGCGCCGCGATATCCATTGTTTAATCTGCAGCTGCGTACTATGGGGGTGTAAAGTAAATAAATAAATAAAAAATATAATTCTATATATTACACCTCTTTTGATGTGACACATGTAAATCATTGCAGAAAGCACACAAATGTTCTCAATCATTTTTTAATTGCTATGTGAGAGAACACGACGATAAGGAGTGCTGCTTTCCTTTGTTGGCCCTGATCGGTTTCTTGGCCTATCCCCTATCGGTGGGTACATGCCATAATTAAGGATCATCGTCGTCGTCGTCGTCGCTGTCGTCGTCATCACCATCATCATTTGTTGCTTTCAGGGCTTAATTTCAGCCACCAAAGGTAATTTTGTATTTTCGAGTGCTGTCCTTAATGTGATGCATTTTAACCATTTTTCGAACTTGGTGAGCAAGTACATAAGGCAGTATCCCTTCAAATGCGAGTCACGTCAGTCGACAAGGTCTGCCTTCCGAAAAGGTGCTCAAGTGCATGGCGTGATTAACACTTTTGATCCCGTTCCCTTAGTCCCTTCCGCTTCTGGACGCTTGTGTTTGTTTGCCTGTTGGGCTGCTGAGCTCGAGGTCGCAGGATCGAATCCCGGCTACAGCGGCCGCATTTCAATGGGGGCGAAATGCGAAGACACCCGTGTACTTATATTTAGGTGCACGTTAAAGAACCTCAGATGGTCGAAATCTCCGGAGTCTTCCACTACGGCGTGCCTCATAATCAGAAAGTGGTTTTGGCACGTAAAACCCCATAATTAAATTTTGTTGTTTGTTTGCCCGCGCTTTTATTATTGCGTTGAAGTGCTTTTTTTCAAGAGTTCTCCCGTGGACGTCTGTTTGGCGTTAACAACGCCATCGCTGGACATGACTCAGTGGTCTAACACACAAGAAAGCACACATTGTATCGTGTTGAAATGTGCGTATAGTCATCTGTATACTGCACGCTACAGAGGTGCCGGTGGTAGGGCTCCGTTCTCCGTGGAATTACGCGACGAAACAAGAAAACTCTACCTAAATATCCACTCTGCAAGGAATTTGTGCCTTCGAACACCTCCTTGTTATCATAAAATAAGTTCGTTTTTGGCCCCATTTGCCGTTTCAAGCAAACATATTTCTTTGGTTCCTTCTCCCGTTTTCTTACTCGAATGGGCCCGATCCACGTGCCGTCTCTAGATAGTTTTGTGCGTCTGATGGTTTCGATATTGTCACAGTGGCATTGCTCCTAAGGCACTCAGCCGCCGAAGCTTCTGCGGTAGCCACAGTTTAGTTCAGAAATCGCATAGTCAAAACAGTTTTCTCAAAACAGAAAACGCACAATGTGCGTGTTCTGTGGGGTATGTTATGCAGTGCACGTAATGGGGGGGGGGGGGGGCACCTTATGTTTGTGACAGTATATTGATGCATTAAAAAGAAAATGATCTGGTTGAGATGCAGTGGTTGAGCCCATGCAGCTTCAGGGACGTGAGATGCTTGGATCGAACCCACGTAACCACACGAACGTTCTTTCTTGCTTTATTTCCGCTTCCGAGGGTTCGTACATTTTGTTGCAAGCAACCTCGATGTCCTGTAAAAATACCCCTATACTCATAACTCAGCGCAGCAAAAAAAAATAATAAATAGAAATGTTCAGCAACGATTTAGTGGCAAATGCGAGAGAGATGCGTTAGGATTACGTCGCTCCTCCATGAGGCCCTGAGTCCATGATTAAGGCCATGTTCAACACATTGCAAAGTGATGTTCAGGAGCTCACTCGACACAGGCCCTGCCTCTTCGAAAATCAACGTTCAAATAACGATGGTCGTCCGTTGCACCACACACACACACACACACATATATATATATATATATATATATATATATATATATATATATATATATATATATATATATATATATATATATATATATATATATATATACGAGGACTCCCTGGCTTGCTGCACTTCGCACACATACACTTTTTTTCCACTTTGACACTCCTAATGCTAACGTATTGGAAATAACCAACACACACGGCGGTAGAGGGGAGAGATTCAGTGATGGGCCTTTACTTGACGTCCTGTCGAAACCCAAGGGAGCTCGTGTATTGGCCTGTGACTTGACATCTGATGTCAAGCTCCGGTCTAAAACTGGTCGCACTTCTGGCGGGACCTCTCCCTCTCTCTCCCTATGACGGCTTCGACACGAGAAGTCGTCGCTAACGCTTCGGCATTTCATTTACTTACTGAAGAGGATTCCCAAATCATAGGCAACGCTGTCCTTGAGAAGAGTTGGATTTCATCGACGCACAAAGCTGGCACTACGGCAAAGATAGGTGCTCGGGCACAACCAGCGCACGTTTCAGCTTTCCTTTCCAATTTGAAGTCGGTGGCATGAGAGCTGCGACGAAAATCACGATCACACTAAGTAACCATTCTTTCGTGTAAAAGCGTTGCCTCATTGGCTGGCGTTCGGGCGCGCGACACTCAGCAGTGTGGTCAGCGTTGTATACTATAATGAAGCCATCGTTAAGGCATTGGCAGATCACGGATGGCATTTGCGTAATACAAGTGGCATTTTGTGAGGCAGGCCAAAATTAAATTGATTTTGCGGAAGTGAAATGTAAGGTGCAAGACGAAATTAGAATACAAATAACGAATAAATTCTGGCCACGATTAATCTTACGTGAACGCAGAGATGAGGAACGTCACTAGAGTACCACTCATGTACTTTAACTTTTGTGTGGGTACTGAGTAAACAAAAGAACTATTGTTAGTTGCTTCGTTCGTCCTCTATTTCATACAGAAAACGATGAGACATAAAAAGAAACTGTATAGTTGAAAGCAGAAACGTAGGCAATCAAAGCGGGAAAAGAGAGCCAGTGCTCCAACCCAATAAATCGCATGGACAAGATGGCGCCTGCAGAAAGTCAACAGATGCCTTGTAAAGTAGTACGGAAGCATAACGTGAAAAGGATGACAAGATACGGGTGATGACAGAGCAGAATAACTGCGAAGCATGAGTAGCCAAGCGTAATGACGTTGAGCCAGCAAAAAAGACTGCAAAGGAGTACGAATAGAACAGAACAGGAAAGAAAGCAATGAAGGAAATGCTTTTGCTACAATGGGCAGGAGCCAAGCGCCAAGGAATGGAGGAAGAGACATCCCCACAGGACAGGCGGTCGGTGGTAGCAACCATCCACAGACGAAGGCAACAAATGACCCCTCGGTCCAGAGCTACGCCGAGAAAGCGTTTCGACCTCCTTCCCCTGTACTGCCTTTTCTGCCAACCCACTCCTGAAGATTGCCCGGTTATTGTTTTCCTCAGCGGCTTTCGACTATGGGCTAAGCCTAGCACAAACGAGGACTCCCTCAAAGGCAACAACACATACAGCGCACGAGGCAGCTGGAACTGCTACGTAGAAGTCAGCAAAGGACGGCTGAGAGTTACACAAGGCCCAAAAGCAAACAGAAAGAGCGGTAGGAATGTTATGGCAGCCAAAAGCGAACATCAAATACTTCCCGAACCATCAAACCTCCGGGCGGCCAACGAACGGAATGCCCCGTGGGCTTCGGGAGAAAAATTCGAGGCACGGCGCCACCGGTCCACAGCCTGCGCCACGGTAACTGTGTGGATACAAGGAAAAGAGTGGTACTCTGTAGAGGTTCCGGTTTCTCCAGGTCGGCCGACTGCGAAGCTGTTGTAACACCCAGCGGTACAGGAAAACACTGTGGACGAGATGTACAGCACGTTTGGTGGCTGCCCTCAGGAGGTTTGTGTCTTCGCTCTTCTCGTTTATATACCGAAAGCCGTAGACACACAAACCACGTCCGATCAGTTGCTTTAGGTTTTTCATATACTAGTGAGATTGGGCGTTCGCTAACGCAGTCCTTCTTTTTTCTGGCATTAGAAACAAGTTTTTCGCTATCTATAACGACAAATTTTCGTTGTGGCACTGAGCCTACCGGCATACTTATAGGCAATTTCTCGCTTGTTTCTTAGAGTTGAGCGTAGCTGTTCCTAATGTTTTAATTCATTTTGGCATTGGTAAAGACACGTAAGTTGTTATTTTAACAAAACGGCCTATGTCGCGGCTATTTTCAAAAGCGGTAGACAACCGTGATTATTTATTTATTTATTTATTTATTTATTTATTTATTCATTGATTTATTAATTTATTTATTCTAGGTTCACAACTGGACATCCGGATTGTGGCAGAATTTATACTCAATGTTGTGAGTTAGCTTTCTCTACCTGGGCCGATTTGATGGAATTGTTTAGCTCGATTCGTTCCCTTTCCCCTGATCATAAACCCGCCCATGACCGGCGAATGCAGGTGGCAGTGCAGACGGAGCGCCGCTCGGACTAGGGAAGGAACGCTATGAGAGAAATTTTAGTCTAGAATTGAAAAATATGATTAGCAAAGAATCAGGATCAGAAATTGGGTTAGTGTGGAACTGAAGCCTTATTGAAGCATTATAGAACCGTTACGTAATCCAGGCCCTAGACTTCATTAGGATACGACTGTACCATAATCACACGGGCACTCTCACATTATGCCTTCATCGAAAATGCAGCCGCCAATACATGGGATCGATACTGCGACTATTTGTTCAGCAGAAGAACGCCACAGCGCGTCAACAGTCACGGCGAGTTGTCTCGGCATTGGAAGGAAAGCTACGCCATACAACCATAAAGACGGAGCACTTTAGGTATTTCAGCACGTGGATATGTTAAAGCGAGCCATTTTTCCCCTTTTCTAACCACTTTGCAGCTACTGGCTTCGGTCTTGCGCGCTGGCAATGACGGGTCAGGTCTTGAACTATCCTCATTGGCTAATGAGACTGATGGTTGACTGATGGGCTTATTTCAACAGTGTGACACTTTTAAAACGAAGCTTCCTTTCCTCGTCTGCTCCCACTAAGCAATGGTTGACTGCTGTCATGCCTGACTGACGTGCTCAGAATATAGTGCATGAACCAGGGACCAAGCGAGGACGCGGGCTCTCTCTCTCTCTCTCTCTCTCTCTCAAACACACATTCCTCTCAAAGTGACAACTTTTAATTAGTTAGATAATTGCTAATTGTTATCTTGACACTGTTTTCTGTTAAGCGGATGCAGAAATATAGTAAAGAAACGGAATATCACTCGTAAACGTGCGCGAATGTGTGAAACAGGCTTCTCAGAGCAGACTCCGTTAGTGAAAAAGTCAACTTTCACGGAGAAAATTTCAGCAGGGTGTGCAGCAGCAGGTATAGATATTCCTTTCAAAGATGCTTTCATTGTGATAGCAACTATATAGACCCGCAGGCGAACTTTAGGCGGCGTAGTCGTCCCTGTTGCCGTGCAAAACTCCTCAATTAATATAAATAGCACAACATCCGCCCCCCCCCTCTTCCTTTCAGCGCTCGTTTTCACTCTCCCGCACCTTTGCCTCCACGGTGGGGCCACCAACATTGCGGCAACGCTGCAGACGATCTGGGATATGTTTGCACACGTCTGGTGGTAAGCGGAGACGCGCGCTTCCAATTTGACCGCGATTTCTCTTTTCGTTGTCTTTTTTTCAGAAATTACGCCAATAATGTCTACTCCAGCTTTACGAAATCAAAGTGTGTGCTCCCTTGTTGTCAAGCCGGAACATTACGCAAAATACGGGCTTAAAGGAGCCGCGACATGCTAAACTCCGCGCGCGCCCGCGCCCTTTTTCTCCGACTTGGTTGTAGTCGAGTGCAGTGTCAAATGTTTGCTACGAGCAGACAGGCTCTCTGAAATCAGAGCTGTCGTGCGTGGTACAACCCGAATTTGCGACCGGGCATTCTCTGGTGTGCCTAAACTCACATTGCGCTTAGTTTTTATACAACTATAAGTGCTAATTTAATTTTCAACGTTCCCGCACACTTGCCGCCGTTGGCATAACTCGGATAACGTATGATCGCTTTGATGCAAATGTCAAAATAGAACACATTGGAACAAATAGGGCGTTCCGAGGCTTAGTGGACAATCTCGGAAAGGTTCGTGTCACGCGAAGATACTCTACGATTTACTTCAAGTAACGCGATCATGAACACAGCTCTTATAAGAGAGCACAAGCGCCAGACTCTTGACTGGCAGCCAGACTCTTGACGGCAGCCAGGCAGCCAGGCTCTTGACTGGTTAACATATCCCTGCCTGCTTTTTAGAGCGCAGCTCTTTGGCGTCCGTTCCTGGGTTTCGCGTCGTCGTCGGCGTCGTCGTCGGCGTCGGCCTCGTAACCAGCTCCGCCCCCCTTTCATCCCCCCAGCGCTAGCAGCGACCGACTGATACCGCTGGATGCCGCTGACGCCGCTAGAGAGTCAAGATAACGTGACTGCATAGAACACCGTCGCCGCCATGCAGAAAGAGGAGGAAAGGGTCCCCCCCCCCTGTTCTTGTGTGGCGGATAGCTGGGGTTGACTCACTATCGCCGTCAGCGGCATCAGTCAGTCGCTGCTATCTCTTCCCTCCTCCCTTTATCGTGTTGTCCGCTTGCTGCGCGCGCTTCTGCCCCCATCGTTTGCCGCTGGGTGTACACGCCGCCCCCCTCCGCTTCCGCTTACTGCTGGTTGCTCTCGACGGCGGCGATGAGCCTCCGCTTCGGCGGCGCGAACTGCAGGGTCTTCTCGGCGGCGGCGATGAGCTTCTGCTTCAGCCTCGCTTACTGCTGGTTGCTCTCGACGGCGGCGATGAGCCTCCGCTTCGGCGGCGCGAACGGCAGGGTCTTCTCGGCGGCGGCGCTTAGCCTCTGCTTCCCCCACGGCTGTGACAACCTCGCGAGGCACTTGTATAGATCTCGTCTTTGAGAATCAAGCATTGGTGTACCAAGTCGAACATATATCAGTCTATTTCTCCGACCACAAAGCTTCCTTCATGACTGTCAAGAACTGTTAGTGGAGTCCTTGTTAAAGGAATACGTGTGAAAAATAAAAAAAAATTATGTGATAGCGCATACATGTGTTGCTCGATTTCTTTGCCTCAATCTATCCAAAAGCTGAAACAGCTTATTTGCTGCGCTCAAATTTCGCATTAGGAAGTAACGTAATCGTCGGTAATTTTTATCTCTCTCGCTCGCTCACTGTATGCGTGGAATCCACGTCTTGCTCACTTCGCCGCCGAGCAGCCACGACTCATGAACATGCCCGCAGTGCCTGAACTTCATTGTCTAAGTCGGTATGTATAATTTTCGCTCGACTCCGAGCTTTGACCACTTAGTATGGAAAAGCAAGGGCAAAAATCAATTATGCCCGAATCGAAATTTCCCCTGGTAATGCGACAGAATCCATTAAAAACAAACAGAGAAATACTCTAGCCAGACGGCTACCAAGCTTGATTCGAGCTCATTTCGTAGTTGTACCACACGGCCACGTGAAAGCAAGCGAAATTGAATCTCCGTCGACACGCTCTGCGAGTACGCTCCAGTAATCGTGCCGTGAATCACGAAGCGCCTTAAAACCTTAAGACATCCTCGATTAGGTATTCTAATCTTTCTCTTTTTCTTTCTTCTTCTCTCAAATAGGAGCTTACAAAAGCTGTAGTTGTACAAAACAAAAAAAAAGATGAACAAGCCAAGTTATTTTCTTCTTGAATTTCTCGATAGAAAGCATCTTGTAGAGGCACAGAATATTGCATGAAATAACCATGCAATAACCATAACGCAGCTTTCAAATGGAAAACGTAATTTAGTTGTCTTGGTGCTTGATTACAAAAAAGTGAAAATTCTATATAGGGGCTGGTAATATTCGGGTGAAAATGCGTTTCCTAAAGTTTTCTCTATACTCCTATGGTATATTAAACAGGCGTATTTTGTTCTTTTAGTTATTGCATTATGCGGGGGGCAAAGTAAATTTCACTTTAAGTAAATTGAACCAAACCCGCTTCACTGCATTTTGTACACTGATTGTTCCCCCCTCGACGGAAAATGAGCGCACTGGAAGACACACACAGTAGCCAAGAAAGAAACAGGACAGGCGCTAACTCACATCTATTTTATTTGCAGCCACGTCGGCAAATATATGCGGAAAGGATGACATGCGCAGTGCATAACAACAATGGAAAGAACGTGGTCACAAGGCAACCCAAATCAGTAAACCTACCATCACGTTCAAGAAACTCGATTTCTGCTCTGAAGAGCTTCACAGACGTATCGCTCTCACATTTAACTCTCCTTTTCCTGATATAAAAGGATTACAATAATTCACGCGCAGTCTTATCGCGATCTTTGCCTAGGATTCTTATATCACTCAGTCGCGGTTTACGCGCTGTGCAGTTGGCGCAATGATTAGCCAAATTTGTCCCACCTCCCCTATTAGCCGTCAAATGATCCCCTGCCCGGTCATTAATGCAGCGTCCAGTCTGGCTTATGTAAGCCATCACACAGGTCACCGGCATCTCGTACACGATCCCTGTACAGCAGTTAACAAACTGCTTTGCATGAATTTTCCTGCATCCGCTCGGATTTCCATCGCGCGAAACCCGTTAGCACAGCTGGGCGAGCTTCTTCGGAGCCGAGAACACAACAGGCACGCCATGTCGGTTCGCCACTTTCTTCACGTGGTGGGTCACCTTGTTAAAATATGGAACCACAACAGGTTTAGCCGGGTTCTTCTCCCGCACGGTCTCCTTCCCGAACATGGCTTGCTTGGTTTGTCGCGAAAGGGATTCCGCCAGACACAACGACCCAGCTACCCTGCTGTGTGAAGTACCAATTGTGTGGTCCGCAGATTTCTTTCGCTGTCAGACAAAGATTAAAAAAGGTCGAACTTCTCCGTACGTGTATAGCTGTTTACGAAATACCAGAATATATCGGAAACGCAGACGGCGGCAGCATCGTTGCAGGTGGCGACATATTTTGGCGGTTTGTTCAAACGCGGTGCTCTAGAATAGTTGTTGCGTTGCATGAATATTGTTGTCAAAGAAATAGGAAATAGCCACTATACATTACAGATTACGTTGTTGCCGTTGTTTTGCACCTCTCCAAATCGACTTCATTCCATGACAGTTTTAAACGACGTAGAAACAGTTCCGAACTTCTGGGCAAAAAAGAGAGAGTCGAAGAGGAAAAAGAGAGAAAAGTTGGGACGCTCCTACTCGAATCCCAGGATCCGACCTACACTGTCGGAAACACTGAGCAAGCTTCTCGTAGTAAACACCGCCCTTTGTTCCCAAGACGAAACTGGTGGAGGCACACGGTAACTTTTAATCACCTAGCAGACCCATACAATAAACGGAAGCACCAGCCCTGTGCGAGTCGGCTCTAGCGTTCGTTGGGCCAGTGACAGGATCACGGGGCCGCCTCCAAAAGACACGGCGGTTCCGATCCCCTCAATATAGAAAAGGAAGCACTCCGAAATAAGTGAATAACCATGACAATGAGAATGCCAAGACACACCAGGCGTGCACAGAAAGCAGCGTCAGCTGATAAGCGGGTTTCCAACTGCCTGCAAGCTGCATCTACCGTTCTTCCAGAAAACAGGAAGCACGGGCCTGCGCCACAGCCTCTTCTGGCGCGCCATAGTTCCAGCGTTGCTCTTTTCACTGGCGCTGTTGATCGAAAATGTCGTGCGCCTGTAACAGCCGGATGGAATAACCTGGAGAGAAAGTTTGACGACTGACACTTTAAAAAAGCTGTGAGGGTGGGTGTCTGACGCTAGACGTATAGTATGGTAAGTACGTCCTCGTCCAATACAAAAGGGAAGGCCTCATCTCTGGTCGAACCGCAGTTCCTACAAATGTGCGAGTCAGAACCTAACTCACTGCTATTTGTTATATTCTCCTGTTGAGGAATCGTGCTCGGGGTACTTTACCTCATTACAAGCGCACACGAGAAAAATTGCTGGCTTTGAACTCAAATCCGGTGTTCCCTTTTACAACGACAGAAAGCTGAGCTAGTTGGTAAAGATTCATTATGCAAAAAAGAAGTGAGGTGGGCAGACAGGACACAAGAGTAGAGAAGTGGACAACACGTACGCCGCCTATCAACTGAAGGGAGCACTGAAGCGAAAAAAGAAAGAAGACACAAAACTCATTTGCGCATGCTCAGGTGAATGGTGTTACCATTCCTGACACAAGACACAAAACTCATCTGCGCATGCTCACGTGAATGGTGTTACCATTCCTGAGAATGCGCAGATGAGTTTTCTGTCTTCTTTCTTTTTTCGCCTCAGTGCTCCCTTCAGTTGATAGTCGGCGTTAGTGTTGTCCCCTTCTCTACTCTTGTGTCCTGTCTCCACGCCTCACTTCTTTTTTGCATAATGAATCCTTACCAACTAGCTCAGGTTTCTGTCGTTCTAAGCTTCATTTCTAGTACTCTGAGCCCTTTTCCATGTTCCCCTACATAGCTGCACAATCCTGCTTCGTTAGCTTCCTTAATTGCGATATGTATGTTCCGCGCTAGAACCATGTCGTGGTTTAGTGGTAATCATGTCGTCCCATTGGAAGTTCAAATGATGCGCGGCTCTCTTCAACCATCAACTGGGCATGCCAGGAGGATTGGAGCTATTCTTTCCGCTGAATCATGGCGCCAAGTTAGGTTCTACCAGGAGTGTCTAAGGGTCCGTTGCGCGGCCCTGGGAGACGGTCGCCATTGGAACCGCCTCTACGCCAATTGGAATAAGTTAGCCGTGCAACACGCGAACTTCCTATGGAGGATGAAACTTCCGGAGCTTCAACAAAGTAAGAGGAAACACCTTTCTAATAATTCACCGTCATATAACGTACTGGTTCTTGGAGACGCCATCATAAGTGATAACCATAGAAGAACCCTTGCTTTAGGTCCTAAGCACTGTTTTAAGCCTAACGTAATACCCGTTGACGTTTTAAGCATACCGCGCTGCATAACCAGGTTCGTCCCGGAAGAAGACCGCTCACGCTGTATTTCTGATTGCATTGCTTGCATTCAACAAACAAATACCCTTTATAAGACGTCTGACCCTGTCCCACCATTAGTTGATTACCTTGTGGAGCATAAACTTAGACCAGTAATATCTGACAAGGAAGGTTATTTCGTAATTATGCCAGATGACATGTTTTCAGGAAAAGCGATTTCAGCCACAGAAAGAAATTTACAGCCAGTAAAACTCAAGCCTTCGGTAGTTAAGCAACCTGCGGTTGACCTCTTGTCAAGACATAATCTTGATAGGGCTGTCTCTAATGTCAAGAAAGCTAAATCCCTCACCTTATAACTGTTTTTCTCGGCCAAGACCCATAAACAAGAAATTACTTTTCGTGCTATAGTGTCAGAGAAAGGGACGTGGCAGGTCTGTGTCGCTAGTTACCTACAGAACTGCTTAGCTTCACTAGTTTTTTCAGACCGCTTTTGCTTACGTAATTCTCAGGCACTAGTTAAGTATTTGAGAGGAAAATCCTGGTAATTGTACAGCTTTTAGTATGGATATTGAAGACCTGTATTATTCTTTGCCGCATGACGGTTTGCTAAATCCCGTAGATGAGTGCATCAAAGAACAAGTGCAAGAGTCGGCTTTTATTGACAGATGCGGTGTTTCCCCGGGAGCTTTTCTAGAAATTATTTCAATGTACTTGAAGTCCACGCTGATTGGGTGGAGAGATGGCGTTTTTCTGCAGAAATCAGGCATTTGTATTGGCTCGAAGGTTGCCCCTATTCTTAGCAATATTTACCTGAGTAAGGTTGACAGCTGCTTAGAGAAAGCCTTAGGTGATAGCGTTATCAAGATATTTCGTTAGGTTGATGATTACCTGATTTTCTGCAATTGGGAAGAATTCGATTCCGCTGCTACCTCAGTAAGTGAGGAATTTAGACTTTATGGGGGAGAATTAAAGTTTACCAAGGAATTTCCTCAGCCACGCGTAATTCAGTTTCTTGACATTTCCTTGATCTTCGAACAAAATCATGTTTGTTGGCAGTACTCCCCAAGATCTTCGAAGCCGTTGCTAAACTTTCAATCCAAGCATTCCAAGGTAGTAAAAAACAGAATTGCCATGTCGTGCCTTAAGTCTTTCCTCACCTGATCCTGCATGCACAAAATGAGCGCCAGTTTTAATGCGCAGGTCCGGCGCCTATTAGACGCAGGCTATCCTAGTGTAGCAGTGGCTGAGCGCCTAAAGAAGTCGGTTTCGAGAGGGACGGACGTGATTACAGAAAGCCGTAATTGCAAAAAAAGAGTAGTGGCTATTCCTTATATTCATTCAGTGTCGCACAGGCTTAAAAAAATTGCAAGTAGATGTGATGTTAATGTTGCTTTCACTGCTACCAATAAGCTAGGTAAGATATGCGCTGCCGTACAGAGAAAAAAGGAGCGGGTAAAAGGCAAAAAACGAACAGATATTTGTCCTGTGAAGCACAATAAGAACAACAGTTTTACTGACTGTCGTATGGGTGTGGTTTATAATATTCCCCTTAGCTGTGGCCAGTTCTACGTAGGGCAAACGGGATGGTGTATCAATCAGAGGCTAATGGAACATAAAAGGTCGTTAACCGGTGGATCGCCTTCTAATCTTTCGCTACATTGCCGAGATTGTAACTGCACGTCAGAGTTAGATGAATGCGCGAATTGTACAGGCATAAGAATGAAGATACGCGTCTTATGGTAGAGGCATCGCATATCTATAATGGTGGAAGTGCGTGCGTGAGTCAGCCTTCGATTACTTTACATAAGGAAGAGATTAAGTGCCTTAAATGTTTTCTCTCACGTAGACCGACACGTGGTATTACCATTCCTGAGCATACACAGATGAGTTTTGTCTCTTCTCTCTTTTTTCGCCTCAGTGCTCCCTTCAGTTGATAGTCGGCGTTCGTGTTTTCCACTTCTCTACTCTTGTGTCCTGTCTGCACGCCTCACTTCTTTTTTTCATAATGTTCCTTTTATATTGTATCCCCCAGTATATCACAATATGTTAACGGTAAGATATAACGTGCTCGTCTAATCAACAAATATCATATTAACACTGCATCAGGATGCTAGCGTGACGAATTGCAGCTATTGGGAGACGGAGGTAGAACGAATTCTTTATTTTGAAAACGTGAAGACGAAGATGAAAGGCGATGATAAAGATGATGATGATCTACATTTGTTAAGAGTCCCCACTTGGCATTCACACTATATAAAATACACTGCTTAGGAATACGAAGAGCAAGTGTTTGGACGGAAAGTATAGATATTACATGCAGATCTCGAGGAAGCTCTGAAAGATGCGGACATCACTTCAAAAAGGCTACTAAAGTTGTTATGCACGTAAGATAAAGGCTATGTAAATGGGTATCGCATATTTACTCATTTCATTTTGTAAGAGACGCGGAGACAGCCTCTGCCCGTGAACTAATAATATTTCCCGTGTGGCTTTCGTTGGGAACGTAAGTTGAATTTGATTAATATTTCGTGGTTTACTTGCTATTAACGCATCCAATAACATACGAATACAGGAACTAGGACTATACCTAACAGCTGCGCTCACATTATCTAGCTTTAACTGTACACAACTTCCCAACTGCTCCCACTGATAACGTCTCGCGTACAACGAGAACAATTACGCCCGTTAATTAGGTTCCTTTCATGCACACCCCACTTTGGTGCGGTCTGCACCCTGCATTCCCGAGTCGTACACAAAGGTTAGCTTTCCTCGTTTCTGCTGTGTGGGATGTTGATCTACTTTCCTCTGTTTCGCGTCGTTGAGGCGTTGACGAAACAACATTTGCACAAGTGGAAGCAGTGTCCCATAGAGCTCGCCGCGTTAAATTAAGTCCCAGCAGATAACAGGGGCAGCTCATTCAAAGTGGCGATGGCATAATCACGAAAACAAATGACGATGTCGGCACCGTGTAAAATGCGCTACGAGAACTACCTCGCCATCCTGCCTTCGGTGTTTATATTTTAGCGTGATTAACACGCAGTGTTCAGGTTACTGAATCTTCAGTAGTTAGAAATGTGGCCCTGCCTGATATGAGAAGGACGCTATGAAAACTCCTACCCCGAATACGACTGTAACTTTGGTGCGGGAGTTTAGCGTTCTACAGAGAATCTAATTTGGAATCTCGTAAGGCGCTACTGTAATCGGGAAAACTAGCTAAGACATCGCCACCGAAATTTCCACTTCGGCTCGAGTCTCCTCATTGGAGACCTCGGGCGCCCATGCTTAGGCTTACTATAGTCGAACCGCGCTTGCTGAATGTCGCGGAAATATGACATGGCAGACAGCCGTGAATTAAAGGCGATGAACACACACGCATACACGTGGTCAAGTCCAGTCAAGTCAATGTTTATTTCCGGCCTCGAGTCTGAGGTCTTTAGGCGAATAGGTGTCACAGACATCTTGAGATTGCCCATATTGCCCTCGCCGTCCTTGCTGTGCGTTTCGTCGTTTATTAAATTGGGCTGATTCCGGAGACTCTGTAATGAAACGCCGTGACTTGGTGGGTCCTTCCTGACCCCAGGGCATTAAATGTGTGCTCGTGAGAGTTTGAATGTGTGTTTTTTTTAACACTGGTCGATCCTGATGTCTGTGAAATCAAAGAAGCGTGTAGGAAGATACATATAATATCCTATCAGAATCTCGAGTGTAGCGTTTGGACCTTGCTTCTTTGCTTCTTTCTTCGCGTTTCACTTCGGTATCTCGCCGTGCAGACGTAGCGGGCGATCTCTCACAGAGCTGAGCAGATAAAACACGAAAAATATCTGGAGTTAGCGTGGAGAGATTTGAACAGGAAGCGCTTACTTAGTGACCCTTAATGACATAACGGGAACGCTTTAAGCCTGAACACAGACGTACATAGTACATTAAAGAAGCTTAGCATGCACCGATTCCCTCAGAGCGTGTCACTCGCATGATTTTCTTTAAGTGAACTACAAAAATGAAGAGATTTGGAAAACGTTCCGTTCCCTAAATTCTTACGGTGCATCAGGTGTAGTTTTCCTTCTTACAGGATAAAGGAATTACAAAGACGAAAGACAGAAAAACAGGATGCGTCTGGATACAGTTGCTACATTTGAAGCAGAGTGGGACACTTGTTTCAAGCAGCAGAATTACTGCGACGATAAGTCCATGATGACCACGCTGCAGGGATTGTGTTTCAAGATCATAATCACGGGGTTGATATTCAAGCGACATGGAGTCCATAGCTTTCGCTTCTGACGTTCGCAATTTCCTACTGATCGACCATATTGCACCTTCGTGCAGTTCATACGAGAGAAGTATTCGTTCAAGATGAGAGAACATGTTTTTTTGTTGTGAAAGTGAGACAGAAATAAACGTACTTGTCAGTTCAGCGTTATCTTGAAGTATTGCCAGGCGTGGTTATTTTGCTTTTTTTGCCGGTGTTCATTTTCACGCATTGTCAAGTGTTATCAACTTCTCGCTCCACGTAAGGCGTACTTACAGTATCTAAAATTTCTTGAATGTCGTCGCCAATTTTATGGCGGAGGAGGCAGAAACATCATCAGATACCGTGCCATTGCGCCTGGTATCGTACATTCTGAATGTACGTTAGCCCTAGCGTCATAACAGTCAGAATGTAACAGCTTTCAAAAAAAAAAAATACCGTCAGAATCCATCTCACAATCTATGTCGACGTTAATGCGATTAGCATTGAGGCAAAATTGCCTAATTCTTCATTTCTGTCTAACCATGCAATTTGTTTGTTCGCTTATTTATTTATTTAGTTGTTTGTTTGCTCGTTACTTTCTTTCTTTCATTCTTTCTTTCTTTCTTTCTTTCTTTCTTTCTTTCTTTCTTTCTCTTCTTCGCCTCCGACAGCGGTTCATACCCGCTATGGGGGATTGGCCAAGAATCGCGTGATATAATAAAAAAAGATTATACGAGCATAAAAAGAAGCACTATTGTTAAATTTTGAATAGCTCAATAAAACGAAGTCAGATAAAAGTGACGAATTTAGTCAATTCTTTGTTACCGATATCTTCTTCGTTTCTCTTTTCAGCATTTATAATTTTGAAATTCCGAAAATTTTCTAGACCTAGTCACAGTAGTCATAATGGACATAACTGGTCCATCAAGAGATATCCACGCAAGTGTGTGCGCAAGTGTGCCAGCCATTTCGTTTAAGAAATTTACCAAGATCGTCCAATGCGCGCTTTGGTTCCGTTCTGTTCATTTCCCATCTTTATTCACATTCGGCTGCTTTTGATGCCAACTTCTTCACTGTTGGCCTCCTGTTATACTTGTCTCTTCAACCTCCTCATTACAGGTCACACCGGCTGTACAATCAGTTCAATTTCATGCGTATCTACGGAAAGACTAATTCATTTAACTACTCCACTCTTCCAAGAGCCATTCGCCTTTGGAACAATCTTCCTGACGCCATCGCTTATGAGAGTGACCAGGAAAAATTCCGCCATCTTCTAGCAGCGCATTTTTCAATGTCTAGATAACTTAAGGTGTTATTTTTTCTTGAGTTTCCTGTTATTATTGTGCCACTACCCTTTAACTACTGTTTTATTATAGCCAAATATTGTCCGCTCGCTCCGTCATTCTATTGGTTATATTTTACTTTGTTAATATTTCTTGTTCACTGATCTCTCGCGTTCAAAAGCATTCGGTTCATCTTCTGCACAATTTTTAACACTACATTACTGCATGTTAGCGCACTGTGTATTTTTTGTATATGCATTCACATATGTATTCGAATTATTGTATAACCTTTGAACGTACTCTCCCCCCTTACACAGTGCCTCTAGGGGCCTGTAGGGTATCTTGAGATATAAAAAATAATATGCCCAGTGGCGCATATTAATTACTGGCCAAAAATGTTCCCATACGTAGCCTCACATACATGCATGACATGCAACAGTTTCACATACCCAGGGGCCTAATTTCTCTATGCAGGCACAAACCCAGTGGCACATAGCCAGCACCCGAAGTTGGCATGATAGAGGTTGCACATCTGCGGACATACCAAGGCGTGCGTGAAGTTCCCATAGCATTCTAATAGCAACAAAAAAAACTTCACTCTAACTTGGCACGTCGCGAATACTGACTAACTTATGCGTATATTGATTTTTTTTTCAAATATCTATAAAATACGAAAAGGCAAAATTTACCTACCAACGGAGTCCGAGATCTTTGTTATTTGCCATATGAGCGCGTGACCTCGGCGCCACAATTTTGTTCATAAACCATTCCTTCCCAACTTTTTTCCGACCAAACATGCATGTGTAGCATACCTACCGGGTTATAATGCTGCAGCCAAGCGTCGAATTTCCTATCTCCTCTGTAAACCAAATAGGACAGGCACGCGTAGCTTGTACGTGGCACAGATATCGAGTTGAGAACGCTGTGGAAACGATCAAAAGCGATGCTGAAGCATGGATACCCCACAGGTGCTCGTGATCACCCAGGAGGCTTTTGAAACTTGAAGAGCGTATTTGGTTGAAACTCGCGGGTGGTCTTGCGCAATGCTGCCCAGAATTTCGCGGCCAGAGGCGCGTTGCTTGGAGTGGACCCTGTAGCCAATCGCTGACACCACGTGGGGTGGTTACCTCGCAAACGCTGCTGCTCAGTGCTACCAGGAATCTAAAAGCGGGATCCTGGGACATTTTGTAGATTTAACGTCTGTCTTACGGAAGTTAAAGAGTATGTTCTGTCACTATATATCTACCCATTTCTGAGCCTAGAAGTGTCAGGTTCAGCAGTTTAACGGCTAGCAAGAGTTGGCTTGTTAATGTGGCTATTTATGCGTAAGGTCGTCACATATATAGTGTAGCCGACATTACTGTATTTCTTCGCAGTATTTCCGCTCATTGATTTATTTCATTTTCTTCCATGAATTTACCTTAGTGCAAGGAAATTAGGCGATCAGGTAATGGCGACATATTGCGCATAGCCAATTGGCACTCTTTCGTATTTGTCATGGATGTGCAGGATAAGCGCCGGCTGTGCACTAAATTACAGTTGCTGCCTTATATTCACCTGAATCACATCATAAGTATTCCGGGGACACTTCATAGTCTATATAGGAATTATGGCTGTGCATCACGTGGATGTAGTAAAAGGAAAGGAGTGGAAGTTAGAATACCCTCCATTGCTTGGTGCAAGACAACATAAAGCTGAGTGGAGGCATACATAAGGGACGGCTAGTGAAAGAAAAATCTTCATTGCAGTAACGGGCATGCAGGTTGCTCAGCAGGGTCAGCCATGACCTTAAATCATCATGAGACAGACGCCCGGCTAGAAAAATTAGAACCGTCAGTAAGGATGCATCAAAAATAAGATGTATGTGCTAGCAGGGAAAGTGCGAAGAATAAATGGCAATAATGGTTACGGTACACCAAGGGGCGTACAAAGCAGAAGCAAAGCAAAGGTGGAGTTACAGTGTTTCCCTGGTAGCGTGTTGGCGCTTGCATCTAAATATCGTTCGCTTTTCCTGGTGAAAAAGATGCGGCTAATATTACGAGAGCAACGGCGCTCATTATTGTGAATAAAGACTGCCCAGAAGTCACAGAAAGAGGTACAGGGAAGAAACGCAATAATGTAAGTGATTTTAAAGCACTGCACAGCCAAGATGAAGCGATGTCTATTATTTTGCTACATATTTTTACGCTGACCACGTCACTGCAGTTGTATGTAAAAGCTATCAGAAGTTTCTGTTTAATAAGTAATAAAACGTTTATATTAATCAAGCATAAATAATTATAAAGGTGTTACGGGACACAGATGACATAATCTACAACAAATTGTTTACGGCGATGGACATCAGTCTGTATATGATTAATAACAGATACACTATAGATAACCAAAAAGAGTAATAAAATATTTTCAATTGAACGAATTTTGGAGAATGCAGAACAACGGCCGTATTACCTCAGTTGCATCGGACGTACTTAGGCTTCTTACTGAAGGTACTTTAGCGATTAAATATCCATATTTACATTAGCGAATAAAACACACATACTGAAGTCTCTCACCGCAAACAATTTGTTTTGATAAAATATCTACTATGCTTTGTTGCGGTCAATTTATACAGCAGTCTTCATTAATTATACGCGGTGTGGGCACTCCGCTGATTTGCGTTTATCGCTTCTTGCAAAGATGCAGCCAATTCATTTTATCGAAATGGTCATACACTCTCCCAGCAACAGAAAGCAATAAAGAAGAGAGCGGAAACAGAAAATGTCAGCAGATACAAAGCGCGCAGAACACCGACATAATCTATTTGGGAAATCGAAAGCTGCTATCTATAAGCCAGCCGCATCCATGCAATCCAAATATAGAATCGAATTCTCTTACCGTTTTATTTATTTTATTTATTTTTTGAACATAGGCCGTATCGGGAATTTATTGCTCCTTCTTTTCTTTTTTCTCTCATCGGCGGACAGGAAAGCAACCACATTCTTGGAGGATTCGATAAAATCAATCTCCCGATTGATCTCTCGGAAGGTTGCAGTGGCGCCCGAAAAACTACAACAGACGGAGAGGCGGTGCGCTGCTCTTCGAAACAATGAAAAATTGCGCTCTTAAGCAGTGTTATGCTTCACGTTTCTCAATTACGCGCTGCAAGTACGCACTACGGTTATGCGCGTGGCACGCACACTGCCGCTCAGCAGTTTGTGGTCGATGCATGAAGCTGTCAAACCTTAAACAGAAAAAAAGAAACAAGAGAGAGAGAAAGAAAGAAAAGAAAGAACGAATGGAAGTTGCTAACGATAAAGCAAAACGCAGACACAGCCGAATTGCAACCGACTGCCTCTGTGGTGAGTTAAAGGTACAGATGCTGCGACACGCATGCGTTTCGATACCTCGTTGTGACAGTACAGCTGCTCAGTGTCTGCTGTTTCTCGTGTATTGGTAAAGCGTGCTTTGTAGAAGCAATATCAATGGCCACGATTGGGGCTGGCTAGTGTACTACACATACACAAAAACAAAAGAAAAAAACATCGCACGAGAGCAGTCACCGCCGTTGCTGAATTGGTAGAGCACCGCGCACGTAATGCGGAAAATTCTAAAAGTAGAAGGCTGTCTTTTTTTTTTCTCGTACACTTTCACTTGCCTTATCCTTGTTGTTTCTACATTTGAACGAACAACTGAGTAAACATCCCTCATGCTTTCCCTGGCTTCGTAATCTGTAGGCTTGCATGGTTGTAATTGGCAATAACTGCGAGCCCCTCGGTTGCCCTCACTGTCTTCGCTCAATGATCAAGAAAGGCATTTGTGGTGACTTCTGCTCCGGAACTTATATTTCAGCTACGACGAACACCGAGTAGCGAAGGGCGACAGAACAATTCTTATCAACCGATACTTTTTCTTAAAGACAGCAAAAAAATGATATAAGTGACTGTTCTTGTCCTTCGGAGTGCGAGTGACATGACCGCTTATTCTGTTATCATTGATTCTGGCGCGCAGTAGTGGGCGCAGATAGAAAAGAAAAAAAAAACAGACACTTAGGAGAGCTTACGTTTGGGAATCCGAAACCATCATAGTCTCTTTAGTGATGATGTGTCTTGGTCGTGCTAGTTCTGCGCATGCGCAGTATACTTCCATTCCTTCTTTTCGTTCCCACTTCCCTTCCCAATTCAGGGGATAAAAGCTATCACACGCCCCTAAATAAACGTCGCGTACCGTGGGCCGCGTACCGTGGAAATGCTACAAGTGAAATGTTTTCGATTCATGTTTTCGATTGGGAAGCAGCGCACTCATTTTGTACTCTTATAACGTGGCGCCTCCACGTCCCCATTGGTTGCGCTGTCACGTGCCCAGTGACGCACGCACTAGGCACACCTTTAGTCAGCCAGAAACCTGGAGCCACCTTGGCGTCGGGTAAGCATGCTCGTCTCGCTCGCTAAGGGAGGTTCTTGAAAACAAATCCTCTCTGAGAAATTTGACACCAATCCGAGCCTTTTTGACGTGTTTTTTTACTCTTCGCGCACTCGACCACCGCTTCTGGTACCATCGCTCGATCACGACGCTGCCTACACCGTATTTTCACGTAATGGGGCGTGTAGTGCTTTCGCATTAATAAACACGAAGAACTCGAGTTTACGAAAAGCAATAGGCACGTTATTACAGTGATGGAGCTGGCTCGAGGCCCCCGCAGTGCTACTGAACAGGCCTGCGAAACCATAATTCAGTACGCGGTCTCGGGCACACGCGCAGGCACGGATGCGAGACGAATATAAACAGGGAGACAGCTCTGAGCAACGCCAGTATATAAAGCAGTCGGTGATGCCCAACGTAGGGAAAACATTCCGGATGAGAAACGTTGAACACATTTGGACGCACCCGTAGGGAGGCCGTGGTGGTGGGACCCCTTCAATTTATCTTCCAGTGCCAACGGAGGGATGGGCATTCTCACTGAGCGAGGTGAGAGAGCGAGCTGTCCGGTAGCCGCGGGCCAAAAGGAAAATTGAATTTAGCCTCCTTCGTCCACACATTACCCAGCTGCGCCGTAGAAAGGAGCCCGCTGCATTCCTGGCGAGTCAGAGAAGCCCGAGTCACGCTCAGGTTATTTTACTTCCTTCGCACAAACTCGGCCTCTTTTTCCGGCCACTTTTGATCCACATTAGTGTCATATGCGTTTAAGGCTGGACAGGTGCCACGGACGCGCCAGCTTCTAACACTTCCGTGATGACGAATGGAATGTTTTGTGGCGCAAGGGCTAACACTCCCTCGCCTGCAACGGTTACGCTGTGTTTGTGCAACCGCTTGTGCAGTCTTTCCGGCAAGCACGGCAGAAACGTCGAAGGCATTAGAGGGGCTTGCCTTGGGAAATCATCTCTGCGGACACTTAGCTGTCTGCGGGCACGCGTAGCTAAAGAGGTACTCTTGTCTAAATACACAGTGTCCCCCAGACTAAGAGGCAATCCATTGCGCAAGCCGTAGACGCACAAACAGCACGAAGAAGTTTAATATATAAAATCTTCATCTCAGACTCTCACTTCCATTTTAATTGTATCATGTACGTAATTACGACCAGGAATACTCATTTTTTATGTCGCCCATAAACTGCTGTTCCGTGTTGGATAAAACTATAACGTCATGAACAGAAATTATGAGCAACGAAACGCATTTCGATCTCCGAGAACAAATAAAAAGGCTTAGGCCAAAAGCTGACGAGAGGAGCGTTGTACGCACCATATGGGCTGAGCTGCAGTGGCAGCAAATCCCTTCCTTGCCGCGACAACAAAAGGAGGCACGCGTGGGATAATACGCGTGGGCAAAGACGCAGAGAATGGGAAAAAAATTTAAAAGAAGCTTATCGGCTTGTACAAAGACGTGCGACGAAGCACTCGCTACCGTCGAGCTGGCGACGAAGCTGTTTTCGTGGGCCATGGCTTCTGGCCACGAAACTGTTCCTCGCCTCTTATTGCGACCAACCATAAAAAGCAGTCGATGCGGCACGGCTAGCCTGCTTGAAACTCTGAATACGCACACAAAAGTCATCAGATACGCTCTTGGTGTTTTAATAAAAGTATGAGCATGAGTAAGCAATACTTCCGGTTATTCTGTGCGGATTTGGTTCCGCCGGTAGCCTAACGAGGCGGCCGTGACGTGTTTCCGGCTCCTTCCGCCAGCAAAAGCAAATTCTTCGAGATCCGATTCCGTTACTCAGAGGAAGCCGTATCCAAGGCATGGATTTGGGCAATACCTATAACAAATACGTGAAAGGAAAAAAATAAGAGATGCTGGGATGTATTTATGAGTCGCTTTTTATTTTATTTTTGCGAGATCATTAAACCTCAAGCTCCAGCAGGAAGGTGCACCTTCGTTAGCCTTGTGGCTATCAGAAACGAAGTATAAAGCTGTGCTTACCCACCCTAGTGGCGTACAGCGGTTTGGTGTAGCGCTGCTAAGCAATACGCCGAGGAATGAAATTCCGCCCATAGCAGCCGCGTTTCGATGGGGGCGAAATGCAAAAAACACGCCTGTACCGTGCATTGGGTGCCCGTTAAGTAACGTCCGGTGGTCAAAGTTATTGCGGAATCACTCATTATGGCATGCCTCATAACCGTATCCTGGTTTTGGCACGTAACGGCCCGAATTTAAAAAAAATATGATTTGCAAAGTGCGCTTCGTTCAATTTCGTAATTTCCCTTCCCTCTCTTTCTCTCTTTGGTACGTTGGTTGTACGGTCATTTGGATTCCGTGTGGGTAAGCAACCAAACACTAGGAAATCGCAGCACTTCATGAATCGTGTGCGTTAAGTACTTTCTCATTCTTACTTTTTCTTTCCTACGTGTAGCGGTATCCCAGCAGTGCCTACGGCGTTTCGCTTCTGTACTCGAGGTCGCCGGCTCGATACCCGTCGTGGCAGTCGCATTTTGATGGAAGCGAAATGCAAAAACGCTCGTATACTTAGATGTAGGTGTGCAGTCGAACGCAAAAGGATTCCGGCCCACGGGAGCTGAGAAAAAAAAAGTATCTCCGGAGCCTAACAACGCCTCCTGGTATTCGCATTTCCAGACTTTACTAATATATGCGAACAACATTGCGATGTACGGTTTTTGCTGGCTATAGTACAGGCGGCTCGAAAATACGTTTTTCTGCGATGCAACGATACTGTGATCCCGCGGCCCGTAAAAATTTGCGATCGGCTGCAAATTTAAAAAACTACACGGTCAAAATTAATCCGGAGTCCGCCACTATAAGAGGGCATTATAATAATATCCTGGTTTAGGCATGTCACATCATATAACTTTTTTTAAATTTAATATTTCTTAGCGCATGTAAGTAACGCACCGGCAGATATTTTTAGCTTGTAATAAGAATCGCGTTAGAGACAAAAAAAAAACAGAAAGATGTTACTATTGAGTTCAAAGTCGGAAGTTGTGAAGCATCACCCAAGCCTGCCCTAAAAGGTAAATAAATAAATAAATAAATAAATAAATATTCAAACAAAATACAAATTCAGTTCTCATGACGACTGGACCTCTTTTATTCAGAGCACTTTGTTTCTCTGAAAACGAAACTGATAAGCTGCGCTATATTTAAAGCACAAATAACTATATATATTGTGACGGTTTACCACAGTTGCTTAGGTGCACGTTACACGACTACACTTGCACATTCTGTCCCCATCAAAGTGATAAAAGGACAGTCATTACGAAACAAGACCACAAGCAGATAAAGAACGCTTCTCGACACTTCGAAGCAAACACGTATGGAGCAAGACGGAGTGTTTTTAGGTGAATTATATAAATTGCCCTTTCTTGTCTACTGCTTTGTCGGCTTTAGTTTTCTGTTAAATTTCTCGGTGCCTCTGATCAAAATTTTGGCTGAGTTTTTGCGCGTAGCGGGATATTTACTTCGCTAAATTATGCCGTTGTGTGCACGTAAACCACCTCTTTCATTTTCAGCGATTAGCTTTCCAATATTTCTGTTCCGCATGAGAGGCCGGGCCGGTAATTGAAGTGGTGCACGGTGTCCATGCACAACCGCCTGCCGAGCTGCAAATACGCTAACCGTGACCGCGCTGATTGATATGGAAGGAAGCCGTAGCAACACGATCTTCATGCTCCATTCTTTTCTTTTTATCCAGGCCAGTCGAAGCGTAAACTGAAACGCGGTTTAATCTTTTCTTTCTTGTGCTCGTTTTCGGCATTAGGCTGCCACGAGGGCGTACACCGATCAGTCTGCAAATGAGAGCGACATACAATTGAGCTATCCTTCTGACAGGCTTGAAAACCGTGCGTGCTGTAGCCGAACATGTTGTAATGTACCAGCAATCATTAACCAGGTGACCCCTTTTTCTAGGTGGCTACTGCATTCCATTGGTGAGTTCGGCAAAAAAATAATAACCGATGATTACGATACTCCCCAATGCGAAATTTGGGCGCAGCTCTAATGTGTTTTCATTTCGCGTTATAGTGGCTGGCGAGGCCAATATGTCTCGTGCGGCACGTCGCAAATGGAACGACAGGCGGCGCGAATGCCTCGGTAATGTGGAGATCGCGAGGGCCAGCGCGCGGGGGGTCACGCCTGGGCGCGATTAACAGTGGGCGCCGCCGACAGACTTCCCAGAAGAAGCTCGCTAGTCTGGCGCCATCTCGTAGCTATCGTCGGTTTACTGCGTTTTTTTTTCCTCTCACCCTTTCGCCATACCCTTCTCCTCCACTTTCCGCCACATTATTCCGCTGCACCCTCCTCCTCCGATTTCCTGCTCGCGTCTTTCATCACCCGCTGCCTTTCACGTTCGCTCTTTTATCTTTTGCTGTGCTCGTTCCCTCGGTTACGCCGACGCCAAAGCTTGCTGCAGGAACGGGCTTCTAAAGAGCTGCGCTCTAAACAAATAACTTATGCGTAGAAGAAGGTGTTCTACATAGGAACCCTGATAGGCACAAATGGGACCCTTAGTCCTTCCTATATTTAGTGTATGAAGCACTCTGCGCAAGCCGTGCCATGTCATCTATCACTATTTTTGTTTTCTGACATTGTAGCTTCTTTGCGCAAAGTTCTGTTACCATGCCATATGGTATGGTATGAATAACTTTATTTAGGTCCTGAGGGATCAGTCTGGGACTGATGCGGGCCGCTCCCACGTCGGTACAGAGAGGCCGATGCCATAGATTTCTCAGTAATTATGCCCAGTCGAGGCGTTCAAAATATCGCTACGGTCTTTGAACTGCATCTCTTGCCATCGGGTTCTAAGCAGTACCGCACACTGGAACAGTAAAAGCGATATCTTCATCAGAAGAACCATGGTGTTCACCGCGAACTTCATAGATTATATTGTTAAGGAAAGATGAAGGAAGAGAGGAAGAAGATCGCGGGACGCTAGCTGCTGTGCGGGTTGATCTTCACACGTCAACGTTGCGGCAGTATTGGGAAGTCTGGCGAATGGTTGCAAGACGCGACGGCTTTTGGCCTACTCGAATTGTCGGCACTCTTCAATGATTTCATCAAATATAGAGCAGCTTTTGCACATGAGTAGATTAAACGCATCGTCAGCAATGCCCTTAAGCACATGTCCGACCTTCTCAGCTTATGAAGCTGGACCTTATGAAGTCCTACGTCAAGTTAACGACGTAAATTACGAGATTGCGACGCTACAGTTTGATGTACCCTCAAGTCCGACACCTGTTGACGTCGTCCACATTTCGCGGCTGAAGCAATACTTCGCTGGCAATTCTTCGCCTACCATGCGCCGATACGGCGCTTCAAGAAGATCGCGGGACGCTGTTGCTGCGCGTTGGCGGTAAGCCATCTTAACTACTCTGACTCATTTTGTATATATATCGTAAATACAATCTTCTATACTCCCAACATTCCCGTAACAATATTTTCAATCGTCTCCTCAGGGCAGGTAATAAGGCCATCATCAGAGGTGTGTTATTCCTGGCGATGCGAACGAAGCAGTAGTGGTACCCTGACTTTAACATAGTTGCAAATTCGACATTTGTGATTTGGATCAACTTTCTCGCAACTGTCTAATGGATTGATTTTTTTTTCTTGGCATTATTTATAGGAAAATATGGCATCACCATCTGACATGTTTGTTGGCCTTTCTTGTTACATACGACAATGAGCCAGGTTGTGGTTTCAGTTGAAGTTCTGTTTAGCCGGAATTCACACAAAGATGGGTTCCTTTTAACCAAACTTTGCTAAAACTGTGATGATGGTCGGCCAACCAAAGCAGATGCCATTGTTCCGTTCATCGAGCATTTTCGTTTAAGCGGGTTTAGTTTATCCGGAGTGCACTGTAAACTACATTAGCTTTAGAATAACCGTATGCTGGGCGTTTTGGTAATCTATACACGAAGCTACAGAGCGAAATTTCACATAACGAAAACGGGGAGAATGCTTACAAAGCGCTGAAATATCAACGGTGAATTTTTATTAAAAGCACATGAATAAATTTGATACATTAAACATTTTTAAACTTCAACGACAGATAATTGCACCTATGCGTTCCTTGGCTTCATTGCGTGTTGACTTTATATGGTCGAGGTTACCAAAAATTGAGCCTGCGTGTCTCTCTTCCTCTCATTCTTTTGTACTGTGTAATTTCGCTCTATAATTCCGAGTACAATAGCGTACGCTTAGCGACCGTACAGTGGTGAACACAGTCGCCAGAATTTAAACTCTGAGGCGAAGTCCGTCGGATATTTGTGCACGTATCCCCTTACACCCGAGACTAATGCGTGACTCGGGCTCGAGTACATTCGAAAATACATTGTCGCCGCGCGCCTAATCTGATTAGACGCGAACGTTTTGCTATAAGGGTGGCCTACGTCATTCAATAAATTTCAGATACCTTAGGCACGTCTCGCGTGGTATGATAATTTGATAGCAGCGATATTCCTGTGAAAAACAAAAACCGGCGAAAAAAAGTAAAGCAACGTTCGCGTTACAAATATGGGTGCCCCCTTTAACAGACCGAGTCTCTCTCGTGACACTCTACACAAGCGCTACTATCCTTACGGAAAGTGTCGATTGCACTAATGGCGCATTTCAGCGAGTGAACAGGAGCACTCAAAAAGCGACCCCAGAGTGCTCTCTCAAGAGTACCGGCATGTCGATGGACGAAAGGGAGCAGGAGCGCTGTGATCCAGTGTCATAACAAAGAGCAGTTTTGCGACACGCGAGCCGTTAGACTTGCCCTCGTTCGAAATTTGGAGTGCGAAGGAAGTCGCGGGAGTGGACACGTTATATAATTTCATCTAGGTTTAGCGGTTTCTGTCGTTTTGGTTCGGTGTGCGGCAGCAATGGAGGCTGGGAACCGAAGTTCGCGCGATTATCACCGCGGCAGGGTGAACAATCTGGTCACTTGATGTACATCCGCCCACACACCTGCTCTCGAAGTGCATGGAGCGTTTTACTGGCGGAGCAAGCAGTCGCACTCTCGTGACGCTATGCTGCTCTGCTCCTCACCGCTCCTTGCCTCCGCTCTTGTTCTGCCAATGGAATGCGTCATAGGGAGCCGACGGCAGGCGCACTCCCGCCAGGGGGCAGATCAGTGACACTTTACGTTGGCCTTGTGTTGCAGCTGCGTTCACGCGGTCATTCTATTCAAAGTGAGAAAGATGATAAGGGAACACGATGAACCGCTGTGCGTCCGTTACATGCCAAAATCAGTCAAAGTGGTTAGTGCCTTCGTTGGGTCGAACCACCGACCATTCTTATATTATTATGCGATTCATTTTATGCAGGGCAAATAGACCACCGAATTCACGCGAACGTACTTTCAATCGATTAGTGTCGCTCAGCTGTCGCCTACAAGGAATATACGCGCTCTGTGCTGCCCTAACTACCACTGTGCACTGTCTCGCTACGTAATAGCGATTGCTCAAGCATTTGTTAAGCAAATAAATAGCCACGTTTAGTTATCAGACAAAGAAAGCATCGCCTTGAGGACGTGCGCATTCTAAACAGTAGTGCCGTTCAAGCAGTGTAAAAAAAAACGAGCCGTAAAAACGTTTTTGACCTTAATTGTGCGAACTGGTTTGCGAAGGTTGCATCAGTACCAGATCTCATTCACGACAACGTATTAAGGTAAGTGACTTAAGGACTGTTAAACTAGTTCAATTTAAACAGAATGATTGGTCACAAAATTAGCTGCGTCGACTCGGTGAGAGGACACTGATCCTAGATTAGACGAAAATAGTAACTTGCTCGTGTACACATGCCAGGAGCATACGTGCTGTGAGCACCTCGCTTGAAAATGGCGTTGTTTTTATAATATATCTCACAAGCTGGAGATTGGATGAAGAACTTTGGTTCGACAGAGTCGCACTGCTGTCTCGCTCCCTAGTGTTCTTGCATTTTTTCGACGTTTTGTCAAATAGATTTGTCGAAGACGTTGGACGACTCGCCAAGATACCTTCCCTACCGGAGGCCGGGGGGGCCTTCGCCTCCCGTCGCTTCGATGGGCGCCTGCAGAAGAGCCCAATCTGGTAGCGGCGAGAGCTCCGTCATGACTACGCCCGACCTGACACCAGGCCAGAGGCCACCGACTGACCCTGAGAGCAATCGTGACTGTAAGCGATATAAGGCTACAGAAACAGACGACGAGTCTACGCTTATTGATGACTGTGACATAGCTGACATCACAGATCTGGACGATGAAGGCTTCGGGCTTGTGCGTCACGGCAAGAAGAGGACCGTCGGAATCCCAGTGATTATTACCCCTGCCACAGAAGGAGCCGACCTCAAAAAAGTCCATAAAGACAAAGGTAACTTTTAAATGCGTCAAGTTGGAATATTTATACACGCTTCTGTTACAAAGAATGTCCACGAGCACAGCGGTTCGTGGCTCCTGAGGGTCATGGTGGCCCCCATAGTGTGGTGTTGGCAATTGACATGGTAAAACAACACATGCAACGTGCCCTGTGCTATCGGTACCTACAGAAGCTGTGGTGCTGAGTACCTGCGCAGTGGTTTGCACTACGTCCGGCACTGGTATGCTATATAACAGGGACCCGACAAATGCACAAGACATTGGCCAGCAGCCAGCTCTCCCAAAGTGAAGGGAAAAGGCAAAAAAGCTTCGCTTCAAAACTGGTAATAAGCAAACAAATCACGTCCAGAAGACCGCAAAAGGTCAGTGGTGTAGCTTACACCAGTAGTTTTTCTCTCCTTAAATCAGGCAACTTAGTCTCCGAGCAACGAGTGCAAACTGCCTGTTGACGTTGAACACGTGCTGTTCCGCTGTCGCCGCTATACCATCGCACGGCTAGCAGCATAAGCTTCACTCAATATACGACGACGAATATGGACTAACAATTTCCTAGTGTTTCCCTTGGCCTTGGGGCAAAAGTGAGGATGCAGTCTGGGCAACGAAGGCGTTTCTATTATACTGTCACACACGAAATAAGCTGTTGGTTCAACTATCGAGGCATGGTGCACAGCGCCTGTACACTAACATTCATGGGAACACGTACCGCGTACAGTGCATAGTTGCTAGCACTGTATCGTCTCAGTGGCATTGCGCCGTCATAGTGGCTCGTAGCGTTCTTATCCTCATTTGCTGGAACACATTTTTTTTCTAACCAGCTCTCCCGCATAGCAACATACCAAGCAGCTTCAGTAGGCAGGATGAGGCGAGCGGGATCTCCAAGCACACGCGTACCCCCTCTCTCACTGTCACCGCACCCCGAAAACTAGATACCGGTCGGACACGACAGCAGACGACCGCAGTTTCGCGCCATCCCCTATAGTGTCGTCATGCCAGAGCCGTCGTCGTATTGGCAGTCGCTGTCACGTCACAGACGCTGCTATACGAAGCCCCGAGCTATCACTCGACATTCCGGCGACTTCTTGTCCTGCGTTTCCCGTACCAAGGAGACCCTGATCCACTCGTTCATCTATCAAGGAGGCGTAGGGTGGCAGTCCGGATATCCGAGGCAAGCAAGTGCCGGAAATAAGCTCAGTAGATGGATGGGCTGCCCACTAGAGGATAGAGTCTTATTCGGACCACGTGGAACTGACCTGGGCTGAACGTGGAGTACCAGAACGCAGTTCGTGCATCTGACGATGATGACGACGATTATGATGATGAGCCTTCAAGATATGGTACGTGCCTGAGATGGGCCAATAGTCGGTGTGTTGGAACGCACTGATATATATAGGAACGAATGTGTAAGTGGAAAAGTTGGAAAATCTGGGAAGAAAAGATTATTCATTAGAGAATGATAACTAAATTGTCGTCGTTGCCGTCGTCATCGTTTGTCGTCTTTTAAACGTAGCATCTATCCATGCGCAAAGATTGTCCAAGTTGTTGGCCCGAGTGGTCGGGACGCATACCCACACAGAGGGATATTGGCTACGAATCTGATTGTCGTCGTCGTCGTCGTCGTCGTCGTCGTCGTCGTCGTCGTCGTCGTCGTCGTCGTCGTTGTTGTTGTTGTTGTTGTTGTTTCAAAACATGGTTCGTAGCACCGGGTGGGTAAATTAAGCACCAAGTTATGTGGTTGTCATTTCGTATTTATCGCAGCCCTCTTGCAAATCTTTCTAGTTCTTTCTTGCAAGTTTTCCAAATCAACTTAAAGAAAATGTTTGTGCACTTAGTTGAAGCTTACTCTTGGTAGCGCACATAAAGTGCTAACACAGATGAAGATAAGCTAATGAACGCATAAGACGTCCCTATTAATTTTCCTGCACTTAACGCTGTTTTAAAGTACTGCTCATCCATGACTGTATTAATTATGGCATAGAACGTTTTCGCAAGAAATATGACAGTAGATTTTCCACACTGTTAATGCTGCCTGTCTTTACTATACGGCAGCCTTTCTGGTATGTACATAGCTAGAAATACTTCTCCTCCGACTTCTTTCGACGCTAAAGCTATGTAAGACTGTTTCTTTTAGGATGATTATAATTGCTCTTAAACAATCAATGATAAATATACCGAAAGGACTTTTTTCATAAGTGCTCGGTACAATTGTGACAACAGCGAGGTCGTCAGTGGCGTAACGGAAAGATGAACACAATTTCGATCTTTTAGATGCTGTAGCCGTAGAACTCAAAAAGCCTATGCATGTACAAACGGGCTGCTTTCTTTTATTATGCTTAATAATGTGAGAGAAAACGAACTCGGAACCAAAGCGAGAACATCAGCAAACAGCTAGCCAAAAAAAAGAAAACATCACGGCTGAACTCGTCTCACCCCGACTGTCGATCATTGTGCGATTAGCATTCGAGCTACGTAGCGACACACCTATTTCTCAAGGCATCTCCATTGAGCGTCTGTAGTGGTCCTTCTAAACCTCCATTGCATCGGCTATGTGCGACATACCCCGGTATCGTCCCACTCTGCTATAGCATTCGCTTGCCTAAGTTGCTCATTTGCATGGGGGCATGACGACGACTGTATGACACCGACGTTGCGACGACGATGGAACCACGAAGGCGGCATGACGACGATGGCATGAGGACACTGAGATTACAATTCTTGAATGATGCTGCTGCTGCTGCTGCTGCTGCTGCTGCTGCTGCTGATGATGATGATGATGATGATGATGATGATGATGATGATGTAACGATGTAAGCAGGACGACGAACATATGAAATCAAGGGGATGACGACGAGTGTATGACGGCGATGGCGTGACGACGACGGTACGACAACTGATGCATGATAGCGACTGTCTGATGATGACGCAATGCCACCGATGGCACGGCAACGGTGGCATAATCATGACTGAATGGCGACAGCATGATTACGGTTGAATGACGAAGGAGTGACGTCGGTATATCGATGAGGGCGGTATGTCGACGACGGCATGAGGGCAATAGGGTGACGTTACTGAAGTTATGACGATGTTAAAACGACAGCGGGACGATAACAGGCATGGCGACGATGGCGTTACAACGCCGACATGACGAGAGTCGGATGTCAAAGTTGCAATGACAACGACGGCATGACAATAAATGAATGAGGATGACCGTATGGACGACGACACAACGTTGATAATGACATGGAAGCGGTATGGTGACAATGGCATCACGACGACAGTATAACAACGAATGCATGACGACCGCATGACGAGGATGGCGTGATGACGACGGCACGACGACAGTTGGATGACAAAGCTGCAATGACGATGATGCAACCACCACAATGGCATCAGAACCATGCACGCATAACTAACTAGTAGCCCAAGCTATTAGGCAACCTGAGCTCCTGGTTCGTTCGGCGAAGGCGTGACAACGACAGCATGGCGAGAGTCGGATGACGAAGCTGGAATAACAGCAATGGAACGAGCACGGCGGAATCAAGACCCCGAGCACACACCTAGTGGCACAAGCGGGCAGACAACTTGGACAACTGGCTCGGCATTAGAGGAGATTAGATAGATAGATAGATAGATAGATAGATAGATAGATAGATAGATAGATAGATAGATAGATAGATAGATAGATAGATAGATAGATAGATAGATAGATAGATAGATAGATAGATAGATAGATAGATAGATAGATAGATAGATAGATATCCCAAAGCTCTAAGTATGACGACAGTTGGAGCAGGCACGACATATGCAAATATTCATTATGAACGAAAGCAAAGAGGGATTGTTGAAGTCAAAGTCAACCCACCCGCAATTATGCAACGGCTTTTGAGAGCCCTTACTATTTGAGCTGCAGGTTAGACACGATGCGATAGAAACTCTCGTAAACTTGCCTAACGTCAACAAAGCCGACATCTATGTACTGCCAGCCTCGGCTCAGTTATACACCTTAGACAAGTAACAAAAATCTTTCGTATTTGTGAGTAGATTCTCAAAATTCATATTTCTACATGCGTAAGCATTACTGTCCACTGAAGGCAGGTGCACGGTCATGACCACAACAATTACCTTGTGGACCGCATTGCTTACTCGTTATAGACACCCGTAACTCCCTTCCCTCTGACCCCCGCTCTGTTCTCAATGCCAGCAAATCTATTCTCATACCCCGCGTGTCTGCTTGCTTCCCCACAATATTTCTCAGGTGGAGGAAATCTCTATTCGAGGGCTACGGGCCGAGGCCTCCTCAACAGCAGCCACCCCTTGCGCTTGGGGATCAACCATGTGAAGATTATGCCCAGTGCATGTCTGAAGGGCTCCGCTCCTGCGTCTGCAGGGGATGCCCACCATCTACTTTGGACGTGCCCTGGAAAGATGAAAATTCGCGAAAGTATGCTTAGAGGTGTGAAATTAAACCGTTACCAAACTCAACTATGAAGCATGCATTATGGATAACACATTCTATGAGTCACTGTTGCAGTACCTGCACAAAATGGGCTTCCATGCTTACATTTAGTTTCATGCGCAAGTGATGCCGCGTGGCAACCTGTCAGCACGTGTGAAAAAAGGTTAGTGCATGTATATGAACATTTTCTTCCAACTAGGAATAGACTGGGCAAGAATACAACATCGTACGAGTTGGAATAATTTCGTGGTATACATTGCAAAACGACAGAAACAAGGAGCTGTAGCGACGACTCGAGTGCTGCCTTTCAATTAAAGATATATTTATCTGTGGGGTAGCATTTGTTGTACCCGCTTGCACATAATGGGCCACCTGTGGGCCTACAACATTAACTGTTACTCTGTTGGTGCTTCCTTTCGTCTCCCAGCAACGTCAAAATGATTTGTCAAGATTTTCTACCCGGAGAGGGCAGGCATAGCACACAGCCACTCTCGGTAAAATATGATGATCCGGAGCGTTTAATTTATATTGACGAGTAGGACGCGTGAAAGTACATCCTTCAACAAAAACGATGTTACGCATTGTGTTTACTGGTGGGAAATCATATGAATAGAACGTGTTATGACACGCGAAGTATACGAGGGCTCTGAAAAATTCTGAAGAGTCCAATAAAATACTAAAATTCAACCGAACTGCAAGAGCCACCGCTTTTAATGTTTCCGGTGACAAGTACAGTGTACGAGAGCTACTTGAAAAGTACTCGAAAGTTCTGGGATTCACAAACAAATTACGATGCCACGACTATACCGTTTTTATTTGATTAGGTCACAAAAATAAAACAAACGCCAGAAAATTTCCACGTTTTCATTAGCAAAACTTTCCTTTCAGAAATGCGGTGTTAGCAATACCATATATGTCACAGAAGCAGTCGTATCGAAACATGAGTAGTGTATGTAAGTAAACGTAAAATAGGGGGGGGGGGGGGATTAACTAAATAAAATTCGGGAGTATTACCTTCCAAAATCGAGATTTCATCATGAGGCACCCAGTAGTTGAGGATTCCAGATTAATTTCGACCACCTGGATATTTTTATTGTGCACTTCAATCAAGCGCACAGTCTCTCTCCGTTAAGGAATGAAGCCACCGTCGTTGGGCTCGAACCTGCGACCTCGAGCTCAGCAACCCAACGCCACAGCAACTAAGCTACTATTGCGTGTTCCCGACAAGGAAGAAAGAACGGCATGAGCTTTGTTGTATCGAAAAACAAACAGAAAACAACGAAGAAAACACGCTTCATCGCAACGGCCCAGATTTGTGAACCACATGGAAAGCGTAATGCGAGGGCGATAAAGAAGAAATAATTTGATGCCCCATAGTAGCGCAATGCTGAGAAAAGAGCACTTTCGTCTTAACGGCCCCGCTTAACGACCTTAATGCTGCCGTTTACGCCAAAAACTCGGCGACGTTGAAGAAGCACACGCACTTCGAGAGAGCAGCGGAGTGGTTCGCCAAAAACTTCTGAATTATGGGCGTCGTAATTTTCCACAAGAAGTAAGAGGCATTAGGCTGCTTAATGGGGCCACGTCAACAAGAGGCATGCTGGGTGGTTGCATGAGGAACTCTTCGCTAAACAAGCAAATTCCTACTGCTCTTGGTAGCGGTAGTTGTATCAGTATAGCACCAATGCTGTTATATAGTTATAGCGGCACAATACTACAGTAATTGTGATACAGGTAGTAGCAGTTTGAAGTAGCAGTTTGTAGTAGCAGTATTAGTGCACGGAGTACAGCGAACACAACCCCATGAACAAACGGTGGAGGGCGTCTGTCTAAAAGGAGCGTGTAAACTTAGGCGAGCTGGTGGACAGCAGTGCAAAGGTTAAAGCGAGATACCTAAAAGAGCTCGCAGGACAAGGCGCTGAACCAACGTTAACTTTCAGTTTGCTCGCGGCCTCGTCTTCTCTGTCGCTTCTTTATCTTATTTTATGTTTATCGTGTTTTTTACGTATTGAAAACACTGCAGACTAACACAAAAAATGTAGTATTTAATTTTCATCAGATATTTTATGGATATTCCGCCTTGTATATGATCTCGAAGAGTTATAGGCCGTATAAGGAGGCTTCATTAGGTGGCGCTAGTCTGTGCCCCTGGTTCTTCTCAAGAGTAATTCAGGGATGGTTTAGATAACGTTAGTACTTGCACAAAGCTTACACGAGCCAAGACAAAGTGTTCAAGGGAGAGGATATGCTCTTCGCGAGAGATGATCAACGATAAAACTGGCTTACGTATTTACATGGCGTAAACGGGAAACAGGTGTTATTGCCACCCCAAGACGCATCCTCAAGATGCAGTCCTTCAGATTATCATGTGCAGACAGGAACTTGTTTGTTTCTAAAGCTTTGTTTTCGTCAGCGTGGTACCTCTATCACTGCCAGTCGATGAATGATTATCCAAAGAGAACTGCGGTGCACGATATCGCTAATGTGTGCCACCTTTGCAGGAAAATCTTATTGTCTGCCGTGTTCTGTTTGAATTTCTTTTTTTCACGTTATCGTCTGTCCTCATCCCAGCGTATCCAAGTTGTCTACTAGTTTGGGCCACTAGGTTGTGCCGGCTGTTGTCTTTTCCGAGCAGACAACATGGGCCACTGCCTATGTGCCTGTATAGACCACTTGCTGCACGCTGCTGTCGGACCTAATCGAAAACTTTGGCCACTTGGCACATACCACGGGATATGTTCCCCTACAGTTCACAAACGCTCCATAATTACATAAGATGAACGTAATCGTTAAGATCTGTACCAATAATGAATTTGCCATCATGAAATTAGATATGCAACTCAACTTAAATGCTAATCGCAATAACGTAGATGACCATCACCAAGGTGTGCGTTCTGCATGATTTTTCCTCTTGAACTCAATTTCAGTACCATATGCATCGTTTCCTCTCTAAACCCTGCCATCATTTTCAGTTCGTATTACGATGTTTCACTATTTATCTGAATAGCATTATATGCACTGTCAGAGCAGTTTTATTACGATTAGCAGTCAGGATACTTCACGGGTTTTCCGGGGCTATGTATGTATGTATGTATGTATGTATGTATGTATGTATGTATGTATGTATGTATGTATGTATGTATGTATGTATGTATGTATGTATGTATGTAGGTATGTATGTATGTATGTATGTATGTATGCATGTGTGTGTATGTATGTATGTATGTATGTATGTATATATGTGAATACGTGTATTGATTGATTGATTGATTGATTGATTGATTGATTGATTGATTGATTGACCGACCGACCGACCGACCGACTGAAAAGCTACAAACCCGGGCTCTAAGTCGTGAAGCTACCAGTGAAGAGGGTGAAGGTCACCAAGCTGTGAACTTTACTAAGGTGACTGTTTGAGCATGTTGGCAGGACATAAATGCAGGCTTTTGTTCACAATAGTCATTTTCTTTGGAATAAAACACTCTTGTAAGTCTGCGCTCGTGTGTCTTAGCCTCTTCTCTGTCCTCGTTTTGTGCAAAAAAACCTGCATTCTGTAAACTTTGATGAAGGGGCCTAAGCCCCTGAACCCGCATTTCGAAGCGCTACGAAAATACTTTTCGAAAAATTTCACATTCGTTCATTTAATAATTTAGTAGCTATACACTCAACAACAAACGGGTGGGGGGGGGGGGGCGAGGGGCGTCTGTTCGGTCTCTTGACTGTCGAAAGCATAAATTGTAGGTTCGATAGTATTAGTGTAGATTTTTTTAACCTATCCATAGCATCGACAGTGCTATCGATAACATTATGATAATTTACTGTCGTTTCCTATTTATATTGCTATCGTTAGCTTTGCTGTTGTTGCCTAGCGATATTGTACAAACTTAAGCTATAACTGACAATCAGTACTACACAGTTCATGCATTCTGCAACCATGTTTCGGCGAATGAAATATTATATTTGTTTTCCACAATATTTCTGTGTTTTCTCCGTATCAACAATATAAAAATCTCCTTAAAGTTATTTTGCAGCGCAGTTATACGCACTTATAATGATGTTTTCTGTTTTAACTTAGCAGCTAGACGTGTAATTTAATGTCATTTTTGTCATTTGTCTTCAATCCTCTTGTTTGAAGTTATATATACCTAAAACAGCTGGGAACATGCGCTCGGCTCGTATTGTTGCGACTATCGATGGTATTCGGAGTACTCCAGTAGGTGCGCATCAGTGCCATCTTCACTGAGTACTTCGAGTGATATGTTGGAGAGTAAGTAATCAGTAAACTAAATAGCCCAGTGACTTTATGGGCTGGTATGAAGGCACAAGGAAATCTTATAGCTGGGATGTTCGGACAGCCCCCATTCCTTGACGAACTAAGCATGAAACACACTGGCAGAACAAAAACGAACACCGATGTCACTCGCTCTAACAAAATTTACAAAATGTGCGAGAAAGTGCATCGGCAGTCGCCTTCTATGTTGTAAATATTGGGTTCTGAGTTCAGTTTTTTACTTCTTACATCAGCATTCCAGGAGATGCATCTACACTGATGTCAGTGTCAAATTCACGCCAAGAAACAAGCATTTAAACAATGTTGCAGTTGGCCTTGCTGGCTGATTACCAGCATCGAAAAATAAACTTAGGCAATGAAAAAAGCAGCAAAGCTGTCGAAAGCTTGAAAAGTAACTTCGGCGAACAAGAATTAAAAGCGAAACATTTCACTTGTGTTTGCACCATTGAATACAAGTAATATCGCAGGACAGCTCTACAGAGCCACATCTGATGCTCTGTGGAGCTCTGTTCTCAAGAACAAACGTTGTTGCGTTAAAAATTATATGTCCTGAACTTTCTGGGCGGCCTGCAGTCTAAGATACTCATTCGCCTTGTGGAGCATTCGCTAAGGTTCGGTGTTTGCGGTGACACAAATAAGATTTATGAAAGCCTCTCGTATTGACGAGCCCGGGGTTTATTCCTCGACTTTGATGAACACCTATCGTCCTTTCATACTAAGCGACATGCTAAGTGGCAGCCATCGTAATAATGCCAGTATAAGTTCCAGAATTACTAATCTATATAAATTAGCCATTGTTCATGCTACAAACACGATTATAAACTTCAGCTAGAGCTCTTGAGATATTTTTCTGCATAACGGCGAGAAGTGCACGCAAGCTCTATGCACAGCTGAAAATTGTGTAAACTCTGCCTACATTTTTTTTCTGCTTTTTTTCGTTCTAGTAACTGCAAAATTACAGCGTTTTGTCACAATCTCCGCGTCTCTTCTCTAAGTTGTGACCGACCTTTCTTTTTCTGAATTGAGGTTCTAAAATAAACAAGGTCAGCAAGCTAGATTGCGGGGACTAGATGAAAACACATTTCGTTCCTCACCACTTTCATGACGATCAACAAATGTGGTCTTATTTGTCTACATGTATTTCTCTACAGCTGAAAAATAACGCGTGGAAAACGGCTCGTGCATGCTTTGGCAGCTGTTCCACTCGCTCTCGTTCATCGTGCATACCGGGTACTTCGTGACGAGTGGAATCACCATGGCTTAAGTAGGTAATTAGCGTAATGCCCATGAAAGCGATACATGCGCTCGATATTAACAATTCAGTGAGCCGAGCATGTTGCTGTTAGTTCGATTGCCCTAAACACGCAGACTCAAAGCAGGTACTTTCTCATTTTAAGCAGACATTCGACAACATAAATGGGAGTCTTTCAGGCTCGTCCTTAAACAACACGCAACGCAAAAGGCTGCACCACTTGAAGCAACGCTCTTGTATTCTTGCTAATCAGTCCGGTGGTGTTACTGACTTGAGCAACGAACATGCTTGAACTCTAGTACATTCCGAATTGTAGGAACTAACCTATCTTCACGTCTATGCAGCTTATCGTTGTCCTATGGTCACGCGAATTACACATCACTGGATGGTTCCGTAGAAAGGAACGACGTTTAACGCAACAAGCCGGTAGTTGTCTTTAGTTAGGCACGTGAGACGTAAATCTGAAACTCGGTCTGCTTGACACGTACAATCACGCGCAGTGAGTTATTTAGCCAAGAAAAAAATAAAAAACGACCTTTCAATCAATCAATCAATCAATCAATCAATCAATCAATCAATCAATCAATCAATCAATCAATCAATCAATCAATCAATCAATCTGCGCGAAATGGCACACAAGCACTGCAGTGTCTGCGGCCGCAGCGACTTTGTCTCGGTCCATTCCAATGCGGAGCAATGAGCATGTTTGAAGTGCACAATCGTGTCATGTTGAAAGTCGGGGTATTCGTAGTGCGCACGACGTTGCCTTATAAAGAAAGTGTTCATTTCTGCATTTAACATCACACAGTTGCTAACAGCGCGAACGAGTAGCATATGCCATGCACATTTAAGCTTGCTTCATGAAGTTGGTGTGTTCACGTGCGTGTGCTTGTCTTGGTCCGCTCGCCCGCAATACCTGTGAATTTTTCTGTGTGCTCTCGACCATGTTTTTTATTTATTTTTAATAATACTGCAGGCCATTACTTTGGCCCAAGCAGGAGGGGCATATCACAAACAAGAAAACACAGAAAAGCGTATACAATGCAACATGAAATGAACATAATGCACTAAAAGAAGCAGAAATGATAACGTCAACATCGCTAACTTGCACAAAAATGATTTTGCAATGCAACCATGAAATTTTTAGACTGAAATACACTAATGGGAAGTGAATTCCAATCGTTCACCGTTCGAGGGAAGAAACTGTACTTGTAAGCGTTTGTTTTCGCGAAGATCGGTGCAAGCAAATACTCATGACTGTGTCGTGTTTTAGTACTTTCACCTGTTTACGTAACTGCGTCTGTCCAAAGGCGTTTGTAATAACTGTGTCCGTGTCCTTGTACTGTAAGATGTTAATTACCTCCTTAACCACACGCGAAAAACATTAAATACATTGAAGATGTTGACTGTCTTGAGGGTTCAGTTTCTTATTAACTTTAATTTCTTTTTATTTTCTCCATAACAGGCTGACATACAAAGGCACCCTCCCTCTTCTTTAAATATCAATAAAGAAACATATTCGCTGTAACAGGACACCGAGTATGCACTGTACATAATTATACACCCATGCGCACTTCCCAAACACTTTATCTTATCGCAGACGAGTTCGCGAGCGTGAGAATCTGAGAGGCCTCGGCACTTCTATGTCCTGGCGCTCTCTTTCTTAGTCCCTGGTAAACCGCATCCCACCTCTAGCCATCCGCTCTTTTTCAGCGATGAGGGAGAAAGAGAACGAATACTTTAATCGAATAAGAATGGAGGAGGCTCACCACGGAATTTTTCTACAGTAAGGTGAGCCCGAGCAAATAAGGTAACCATCTCTAAAGAAAAATAAGCAAGAAATAAAAGCAAGAAACCTATCAACTGCTTCGAGATTGCCACACAAGGAATCAATGAATAAATAGACCTAACCCAATCCAACTTTGGCCTGGTATCGCAGTTCTCCACTACCACGTTCTTGTGTATGGTTATCATGCCAGCGTTCTCCCCTAGTGAACAGTTCTTCGCTTCCTAACGTAATTGCCGATACAGCCGTCAAAGAGCCAAGGAAAGGAAACAGAAGAACCAGTGGATCCAATACGCCCTCTTCTTTCCTTTCTTTTTTTTTTATTCGCTTCTTTCTTTCTCTGCTTTCTTCATTCCGAAATTTGCTGCACTTGCGGATTGACCTTGGCGCACTCTGTAGACAAACTTATATTCTAAGAAAACTCAAGAGTTTAGCTAGCTGTCTTGCGAGCCCTGAGGGTGTTCCATTATTAGACTTGGGAGCTTCACTACAGCAGAACTCTTTACGTAGTATTTTCATTCTCTCTATCCAGACAAAAGTAAAATACGGTGTCTTATTTTCCTTTTTATTTTACGCTCAGAAGGTGGAGCATGCCTGTTCTGCGGTACTGGCGAAATCGGCACCGTGCGTAGCGTTGTATATAGGGCATCAAGATGCAGGCGAAGGCCACTTTACCTGGTTGAGCCTGACACGGTTATTTGGGCAGGCGATCCATTCGAACAAGTGCTTTCAGCTAAAGTGGGGTGAATCAGCCAAGGTGCGTGGAATACAAAATGAAGAAAAAAATAAGAACGTTCTGATCTTCTGGTGCACTTACGGCGATTGGTAGTGATCCAAGGCTGAAGTTTCAAATTTCGCGACGATGATCTGCCTTTCTAATGGACATTGCCCGTCCTAGAGTACAAATGCGTATGGTCTTGTTTAACTACAGTAGTGAACAAAAAGATGTGGTATTTTGAATTTTGGCTGCTGTGAGCTAACCTGATTAGAATATTGGTGCTGCGTTATGAGAAGACCGCTGGCCTAGGAACTGTTGTAGCGCACTGCCACGTTACGTTATTCCCAGCGCATAGCACGCCCACCGTGTGCATAACTTGCGTATGCCAAGAACATATTTATTTATTTATTTATTTATTTATTTATTTATTTATTTATTTATTTATTTATTTATTTAGAAATACCCATAAAGGCCCACAGACGTGGATAGATCATTGGAGAGCGTATCATAAGGAAACCTTGTGTAACAACCAGTATGTCAAAATGCGCGCGCTGATGACAGAAATTTTAGTGAAACGTGGAGAGATTAGGCTTGGCGGGCTATTACAAGTTGTGTGCACAACAAGTGGTCAAAGACGGATATAAAAAAAACACGAACGCATCCAATCGCACGCAAACTCGGGAAGGTGCATCAGTGAGCACCATGTTATAACAAAGCGGAAAAATGACCTTTACGGCATCGTCAATAAACAAAATGTTATCTGTCTGTCACTGTGGTACTACACCACTGAGATTAAAAGTTCGGCACCTGTTACACTCTCGTAGCACAAGAAGGCGAAATTAGGCCTGCTGCACATCTCGTAATGCATGAAGTATATACAACCGGGGCTAGACTTCCTTGTAAGATGCATTGGTAATGCATTAGGTTATGCGATCGGGACTAGACTTCTTGGAAGACGTAGCGAGCCGCAATGGGACGCACACGTGAGGTGCTAAGGCGACCTGCTCCTCACCAAGGCGCACCGGCTCTTGGTTCGTACGCAGTGGCGTACTTGCGCGGCCGTTCTCGCGTGCCTCGAGAACGCGCGCGGTCTTCCATCGGTCGCCGCCGACGACCGCCTCTCCGAGTGTGACGTCAATGCGCAGAGCGGGCGCGCCCGCTTTTCTGCGCAACGGCGCCTGGCGCGACAGCAATTCCTGAGCTTCAGTTTCGGCGGTCACTTCAGAAAGAAAGGCAGAAAAAAGAAAGAGAGAAGTTTATTTACAGAAAGGCAGAGAGGTCGGCCTGAGCTATAACTTGCTCTGGCCTGCTGCTCTAAGAAAGAAAGAAGAAAGAAAGATTTATTTTCTTCTGTATCTTTAACAGAAACGGTGACTAGAACAAAAGGCATCGAGGCCTGACAGAGGCTCCTGCTCCGTTAAAAATATGGCAACAGCGAATACCTTACATGAAGCACAAAAGTAAATTCAACGTCGTCGTTTTAAGACATTATAACAGAAATAGATAGCATTGTCGACTAACATGTTCAAGGAAAAATAAACAATAAAATGTATAATATTAGCTGTTTTGTGACAAGTGAGATGCAGTTACTATATTACATACACTCAATATAAATATATATAAAAATACAAATTGAGAATATAATATTCAGGACGAAATGAATACTAAGTAACATTGTGCATATTTCAGGCCCTTAAACATCCTTAAGAAGTTATATAAAATATCGTAAGTATCAAGGAAGAAAAATTGAGAATGCAGTAATTACATTACAATTTGAATATACAATGGCAAGTAAAAGCAGACCGTTGTATTCGGTTTCATTTTCCATTAACAAGAACTTGAAAGACTTCATAGTAAGCGTATTGCATTCCGTAGTTCCTAGACGATTCGACAGTGCAGAGATTTGATACGTTACCTGTCTGCCATAATTGGTTCTCGTCCGCGTAACTCGAATAGCTTTCCTGCGTACATAGTGGATACTGATTTCGCGATTGTGACTTGTATACGTGAAAAAGTTCATTAGCTTTTATATATTGTAATAACTTATAATAATCAATTTGGGACGCATTAAGTAGTTTGCATGTGGTAAACAAAAGCTCTGTGCTCAAGTGCTGCGGCCTTCCTCGATAATTTTCGAAAACTCTCAGCACTCTCTTTTGTAATTCTCCGTATGTGTAGTGCGTGATATTAATGTGCAATAAGAAAGCCTAGAGTAAAATAATGCATAATATAAATGATTTTTTAACCAAACAGGTAAAAAACACAACAACCTGTAATTGTGCTAACCTCAGCTGTAAGGTTAATAACATGGTTATTCCATGATAGGTCTTCTCTGAACCACACACGAAGAAACTTGTGAGCTTCTACCTGTTCCAGTGCAGCCTCACGGAATTGAACTGTGATTTTATAATGACGCGGTTTGTTAAATGGCCCAAATATTATGTAGTTGCTTTTGTTAACAGTTACCTGTAGCTTATTCATATGTAACCAATTCGATAGCCGGTCTAAATATTTATTAATTGAACTTTGCAACTCTGTCAACGATCTGCCCGCAAAAATATCTTGGTATCCTCGGGGTACATTATTAATCTTTGGGAAACTGAAATTAGAGCAAGATGATTAATATAAAGGTTAAACAATATTGGAACTAATATGTACCCTTGCGAGACATCTTTTTTCAATTTTTAGTTTCGGTGACTATTCCTTATTGACTGACACATATCGGTATCTATTTGTAAGGTCGCTTTGTAATAATTTAATACAATACCGCGTATTCCGTAATCATGTAGCTTATCTTAAAGCAGGTCATGATTTACCGAATCAAAAGCTTTCCTTAAATCTATTAATATACCAATAATGTATAGCCTTTGTTCAAAGTTTTCTATGATCGCATGTTTAGCATTCAGTAGTGCTTGCTCACAAGATCTTCCTTTCCGAAAAATGTATTGCGCATCCTACATGAAATTGTATTTTGCCATGAAACCTTTAATGCGGATATTTATGAATGTTTCAAAATCTTCATGCATTGTTGTAGGCGAGAAAACAAGTCAATCCAGAAGTGTCTTTCTTTCAGTCTTCGCTGTGTTTGATAGATTAACAGGTAGTATATATTTTTCACTACGTATATATTGTGCATTCAGTACAGTGGAAGCTTCTTCATCACTAAGAGTATCCTGAGCTGTCGTGACAATTATGATGTTAACTTTTTTTTCCTATTCGTTATATAATGTACAGCCTGTCAGACCTTCCTATAGTGTTATCTGGAATCTGAGTAAATAAATTTTCATAATGCTGTAGTTTTGGACGTTTGAAATCGGTGTTAAGTTTATTTCGATAGTCTTTAAACTCAGGAAGTTTAGTCAGATCTCTGCTTTCAAAGAAGGTGCGGTATAACTCATTTTTCGTCTTGATCCTGCTCAAAAACATAGGAGTAACCCATGGTTTTCTGTTTTTGTTTTTACGATGCCTACTGTACTTTAGAGGAAACGCCAGGTTGTAGCAATGTTTATAGCTCTCACAAAAATATTTGTATGCTTTATTTGGTTTAGTAATTGTCATCACCAATTCCCACTTTACTTTTTCAGTAAGCGAACGGAACGTTTCTAGTGAGTGTGACTTGACGCTCCGATAAGACGAAGCAGGTATTTCGCCATCCTGAGATTTTACCACCGGAAGGAAACAGAAGACTGCCAGATGACTGGTATCTAGCGTCAGCAGACCAGCGTCCAGCTTCCTGGCAGAACATATTTATGATATAAACATCAAGTAAGGTTGCACTATCTGCCGTTATCCGCGTCGATAAGTTTATAAGATTTTCACATGCATGTGATTTTATTGCATTCTTGAATTCTCTTGTGCTTACGTAGTTTCCAAGCATATTAATAATCACATCACCAACAATTAAAAATGTAGCACCACTGTTACTTAAATAATTTGAAACATCTGCAAAACTAAGGAACTGTCTCTTGCTGCCGCAGGAAGGCATGTAGATAACAAAGAAATACCCTCATTTTATATGAATAACAATACATTCTACATTTTCATTCATGGGGGTATATTCACGTAATACTTCATACTGGATACACACCTTTTGACATACGTGGCAAGACCTCCGCCGCCACAACAGTTTCTTATTAGTCCTTCATAGGTATACCTATCAAGTTGTGGTAGAGTATCCCGTTCTGTAAACGACGCATTTGGTTTTCTCAAGCGTCTCTTTCACTTTTTGCTGCTTATTTCTCATACTTCGTATATTCAAGTAAAACGTGGATATTCATTCTTTATAAGTTATATCGCTATAACATGCATTCAAAGAGTCATAATCAGGATAAAAGCGGACATTATGGTTAAGTGCTACCATGTCTGCAGCTGCACTACTAACAGATGAACTGTAAGTACAGGTGCTGGGTATAATCATCCTTGTTAATTATTGTGCTTAAAAAGAGCAAGAAAATTGAGAAGACACTTGATAGATTATTTTAAGTCCTCCAAATCGCGCTCACTTCGGACAACCACTGCGTGTTCGCTATTTTTCCTTCGCAAAAATACCTTACCATTCGTATGCCAGACAAACGCATATCCAGCGCTCCATGCTCAATCCTTAGTTGTAAGCAGAAGTTCCCAGGAAAGTCGAGTCATATTGTGAAAGATGTACACAGTTCCATTTTCTTTCCTTAACTGTTTTTTGTTTGCAAGCCAGGAATCGCGCTGTTCCTGTCTTCTAAAGCGAGTTATGATCCCGCGCGTCATTCCCGGCTTCGCTGCAAGTGTGCACACAGCGTACACTTCGTCCAGCCTTATGTGTTATTGGCGAATTGTATCTGCAATGCGGTTCACGTTATCGATCAAATTTTCATTTTCTGTTCCCTGAACGCGAAGTATTTCAATGTTTTGGCGACGGCTACGCCGTTCTAAGTTTTGAACATCTAGTCTGAGATGATGCACTTCTTTCAGGCTAGTGTTCCCAAGGATTCCAACACGTTTCTTTTTTTTCAATTCAATAGTTGATTTTTCTTGGGCAAGTAGTCGCGTTTGAAGATGGCCAAATTTATCCGAGGGCAGCTGAACGGATTCTACGATGGACTGACTTTTCCGGGTATGCTAAGAAGGTAATCAAGCTTGGTTTGCGATTGCATACATGGGCACAAAAAACCCTTTTTGGTACCTGTAACTTCCTACAGCAGTTCCGGTTTTGTTATTTCCTGCTTTACAACTGTCACATACGTGTGGCAGTGCGACAGCGTTATGTATAATGCTTTCGCACTGAAACATCGGCACGTCACCAGCACGCTCATTTCCTACACTCATGATGTGGCGCCACTTCCTCCGCGTCGTCACGTGCTCCGCCCAATGACGCACGCACTAATCAGCGAGAAGGCTGCGACGTGATGTGTGCAATCAGGCACGCACTAGGCAAACCCTTGGTAAGCCAGAAGCGTGGAGCGGTCGTGGCTTCAGTGGAGCGTGCTTGTCTGGCACCAGGGAGGCCCGGATTCGATTCCCGTCAAGACCGAAATGTGCCAAATTTTCTTTCCAAAGCCACTCAGTTACTTTGTTTACAGGAACCTCCCTGATAAGTGTGACGTCAATCCTAGCACTTTTTGACATGTTCTTACTATTTGCGCCATCAGCCATTTTTCGTCACGGCGCAGTTTCGCCAAGGTCACCGCCAACATATACACAGCTAAGGCTTTCGCCTCAATAATAACATCTTGTTTACTGACGGTACCATACAGCTGCACTTGCCACCTTGTTGGTTTCATAGGGCTCAATTCTGCACGTTTCTGTGCAATTAGATGCGTTCATGTTTTTATTTTTTGCACCTCAATGTGTAACAAAATATTTTAGAACAAACAGAATGGGCGAGGCGAGAAAGATAGAAGCGCAAGACTGAAAGAGAGAAGCTTCGATGGATGATTTGGCTTAATTCTCGCCTCTTTCCTGGGAACTCAAAAGTACTATCTAAACACAGTTGTATAGTAATGAGGCGAAGGGAGAAGGCAGTGGAGCAACACTTGTAATCACTAGAAATTAGATGTAAGAAACAAGAAAGGCGCCTCATGTTCTATGCTGCAGCACCTGTTTGAGGCACAACAAGGAAATTGTAAGCAAATAGCTCCACAAAGCACTACACCAATTCATCACGATTAGAGAAACGAGCCAATGAATCTTTGAGTTTGTGCTGCGTGCACAAAAGACACCACGCAACGAAAACAAATAAAAGCACTAACATCAACTTTGCTTGCATTGCTTCTTTACTGAAGGAAAAAACAGAGAGGGGAGTTGCGCCAAAAAAATAAAAATATATAAGTCTCCACGAAAGGAGAGTGAAAATACTATTAAAGTCACTGATCGGGAACAGGCAGCTTAACGGGCAAGGCCAACTCAGATTACGCTATTCAAAGACACGTAAAATGTAGAAATGCTTCTACAACACACCGACAAGACCAATTTGAATGAAGTTTGTTGAATTTTAGAGAGAAGACGAGGTAAAGGCTACTGACACTTAGCAGCGAAATTTTGATTTGTAGCCTAGAGTCGTTTTTTTTGTAATATTCCCTAAAACAGGTAAGTTTTACAAAATCTATGCACGGAGTTTATATATATCCGAAAATTTGCACCACATCGCTGTCTTGCAAACTCGAACTGTTAGAACATCTATGGCAAACAAATTTCACTGATGAACTTACAGCTTACTTGAAGATCTTACAGTGTTTATAAGGGTTGTGCAGAAGTCCTACTCACAAATTAATGCTATATTTCAAGGCTTCGTACAGCGCATCAATCTTGTCAACTTTAGACGCATTATCATGTGCATACACATAATTCTGATATCGTTCTCATTTGCTGAGTTACATAGTTGTAAACCCTTTACCCCTTTCCCCAGCACAGGGTAGTCAGCCGGTACTTACACTGGCTAACCTCCTTGTCTTTCCTTCCCTTTTGTCTCTCTCTCTTTCTTGATAGTTGAGCTTTCTTTCAATTTTTCAGTCTTCAACAACGTTTGTAAAAAAACAATGATCTAAATCAATAATACGCTTCCTACATTCACTACATTTTATTTCTGTCTTTTAAACGCAGTAACCTTCATCAGATTAGACAGAGAGTTTGTCGAGAGAAACTACTTCTGCATTCTGATGTATTTAGACAGGAGCCTCCGAGCTGAAGCTTTCTCTTAAGCCTGAGTCCTCTAACACCAATAGGATATTTGCCTGCTGAAACTTCAGCATAAAAAATATGCTGAAGATTTCACGCACTGTGTGAATCGATGTAAGCGAAGCTTTCCACGCTGGATGTTTTGATTGAAGATAATTAGCGGCAATGTTGACGGCTAAAGCTTAATTTCTTCAACGTTTAGGCTAACACGAGAATGGTGAGTTGATGTTAAACGTTACCTTGCGTGCACCACTAAATATATGGCGCACAACAACACCTCAAGCAAACACCTCTCCTTGTGTGTCCTTTGTACTACGCAGACAATGTTGACGGCTAAAGCTCAATTTCTTCGGCATTTAGGCTAGCACGAGAGTGGTGAGTTGATGTTGAACGTTAGCTTGCGTGCACCACTGCCGTTTGTCTGCGTAGTACACAGAACCCACAGGGAGAGGTGCTGGCTTGAGGAGTTGTTGTGCGCCATATTTTATAGCATCTGGTAGGGTTGAGCGTTGTCATTTCCTCACATGGCACATCGCATTGTGGCAGAAGTATTAACTTGAATTTGATTATGGGGCTGTACGTGCCAAAACCACACTCGGATTATGAGGCAAGCCGTAGTTGTGGACTCCAGATTAATTTTGACACCGCAATGTTCTTTAACGTGTCTCAAAATCTAAGTGCACGCGCGTTTCCTATTTCGCCACCGTCGAAATGCGGCTGCCGCAATTTGGATCGAATCCACGATCTCTAGCAAAGCCATAGCGGCAAAGCTAACACGGCGGGCGCAGAAGTGTTGATTTGACGGTCAACCACTTCCGTAATGTCTCCTGGATCCTGCGGTGCGCTTTCATTAATGCGGCTCTGCTTCTGCACGTCCTGCGTAATTTTTCCGCTTGCCATATTTGCATGGCGCTTATTTTTCAGAAATAGCAGCAATGTACATTAAACTTCAGCTTATCCTGTTTTCCCGCAAACGCTATCGTATAGTAGTGGGGTTTCCTAGCCTTCTCACGTCATCTCACCCCTCTCTTATATGCGGACTGCCTCTTCTTCCCCTTCTTCTCTACCGTTCTATCTGCGTCCCCTCTGGCCTCGCACGTTAGTAAAAAGAGAATCGCTGCTTTTTTCTGCAATGCTTCTGAGGGGATTCATGGATAATTACAGCTGTCAAGCGGCTAATGTGGCGACGGGCAAGCATCTCCAGAGGGCATTGTGCACATTCGACGCAATGGGGTGAAAACAAGTTTCTCCCGTCACCTTTCCTCTCTTACTCGCGCCTGCCATCTATATGCACGCTCTGAACCACCCCCCGACGCGGTGTGCGCGACAGCAGTCCACAGCAGCAGCCCACAGCAGCAGCAGCGACAAAGTCGAAGGAAGAGGCAAAGAAAGCTTCGCTTTAAAATGAGACGACTGAAAGAAGATTTCACAGTACTCACAGTAAGCTCGCAGGACAGACGAGATGTTGTGTGATGTTTAAGTGATGTTTAAGATTTATAAGAAAAAATTGGCCTGATACACGTCGCTAGCTTTAGCCGCTAAGATCACACATACGGAATTTTCCAGACAGGACTTTTGTCACCGCACTTAACCAAGACCTGTATTCACACACAAATGCTTCACGCTGGAGTTTTGTCATGAGCAGGCCACAGCCTATCATGACGTTGAACCCTTTAAATGTGCAGGCGGCCGATATATGATAAAGAGCTCTTACGAACGCAAATCTTCGTAAATTTACATCGCAGAATTTAATTTGTCAGTGTCACGGGCAAAATTCAAGCAGATGGTGGTACCTGGAATGCGCTGGGGGCATAATGACTTCTATATCTATGCACATATGCAATACTTATCCGTATAATTGAGAAAAAAATGCGTTTAGGTACTCTTTGATGTTTTTACTAGGCAAGTCTTCCAGCTAGATTATAAAACAGGTATTGTTTCCCACAAGATTAAGCAAGTGTTACATTTTTCTAAAACGTTAAGGCGACAACCTGATTGCACACTTTGCACACTTTTTGTCACAATTAAGGCACGTTTATGAAGAATATTGGCTACTGTCCATCGGAGCGTACGATAGGACTCACTGAAATCGCCGCATCTACTGGTAGGGCCACTGCCGTCAGCGCCTACGCAGAGGAAGAGGCAGTATGGGAACGCTGGCATGATAAGCGGCAACGGAGCCAGTGGTGGAAGAAGACAACGATGAACGCGAGAGCAGTGGCACGAGCGGGTCTCTGTGACCAGGTGGTATGCGCAGTCAGGCGCGCACTAGGCACATCCTTAGTAAGCTAGAACTGTGGAGAAGCCGTGGCTTCAGGGAAGCGCGCTTGTCGCGCACCCTGTAGTGCTGGGCTCGATTCCCACCCAGACCGAGAACACCAGGTTTTATTTTCACAGCCACTAATTTACTTTGTTTACAAGAACCTTCCCGAGAAATGTGACGCCACTCCGAGCATTTGTTCACGTGATTTTACTCTTTGCAGCGTCTATCATTTTTCGTCATGGCGCAGTTTGGCCAAGGTCACCGCCAGGAGCCCCGCCAGGAGCACGGCCACCATACACACCGACATGGGACAACATAGACGCCTGTGCATATGTTAAGGTTTTCGCCTTAATACGTGCACAGCGCTGCTGCGATGTAGAAAAAACGTGATGACCGCCAATGACCGATCAGGCGTTGTGCGTCCAGTAGAGGGCAGAACGCGCCGAGATTGAGGGCGACAGATGTTTGACATGCACCACGCCTACGCATGACATATGCCGAGAAATGTAGGACAAAGCCTGCCAAACACATCAGCGAAGCTACGGTTAAATCATTTATTGACGATCGCGAAGACATAGGTCCGTTTAGCTTCAGACGTTGAATAATTGAGCGAAAACGTCCACACAATGAGGCCCGTATGCTTCATTCTGGTCGTTTTTTCATTGACGTAAGTAGGTGGATTTGCTTTGGCGGGTGCTATGTGCGTTCGTAGCGAGGCTCTCAGTGCGACACATTAGTCTGGCTCAACTAGCTTTTCCTTTAGAGCGAAGCTCTCTTTGTGTATACCTTCCTGGGTTGTGTATGGCTGCTGTCGGAGTCTGGGTCGGTCCGTATTTCGGCGGATATCTTTGCGATAAATAGTCGTCGTTTCTCACGATGGGCAAAGCAGCGATTGTAATAGCAAATGATCAGACAGCTGTACGAAGTAAGGATAGTAGTTTTATCGGCCGCGTAAACTTGCAAGCATTCGCTTACTATATTAACAAGCATGGTGTGATGCGCGCACTGGCAGACATGAACACATCTCACTCGATGACCACGGAAACTCGCTGTACAAATGCTGGCGCGAGGAAGAGCGACAACAGACGCGAGCTAATTGACATTCGTGCTGTCCCTCGTTTCAACGCGAACTAAACGGCTAGAACACAGCGCACGCGAAGCCATCAGCCTTCGACGCGCCTAGCCTCTGTTACCACCGCAGATCGCTTTCAAACTAGGGCCCGCGCGGCCGCGTGTGTTCCACAAGCTCTACTTTTAGATTGCTCTCAAGTTCTACAACGGCGGCGGCTGCGTACGGCGCGGCTGAGCGCCGTCGCACGGCCCTGTTCTGAAAGCGATCTGCGATGGAAACAGAGTCTAAGGATGCCGAAGGTCGATAGCTTCGCATGCACTGTGTTCTCAGCGCTAATTCGCGGTGAAGCGAGAGGTAGCACGAAACTCAATTCGCTCGATCGCTGCGGCTGCCGCTCTTCCTCACGCTAGCGTTTTGACAGGAAGTGTCCGCAGTCATCGAGTGAGTTGTGTTCATGTTTGCTTGCGTGCGTGTGACACCATGCTTATTAATTTGCTTAATTTGCAAGCTCACAGGGCTGACAAAGCTGATATCCTTGCTTCGTATAGATTTCTAGCAATCACTGCTTCGCCTTTCGGGCGAAACTATGACTTTTATTTTAATATTTTGCCATTAAGTCAGGCTTGTTATGTAACTTTCACGGTGCGTGCCACAGTTGCCGGCTAAGAGACGATTGGGATCTGGTGCTGAGCGCAACCTTAATTTTTATATTCGGCCACATCGGCAAAGACACACGAAGTGTGGATGCATGCAATCCTCCAACAGACCACCATCGGGTGTTCGGTTCATGGCTGCCGAAAACTGGAAAAGGATCCAGCTACTCAAAACATTGAAGCTACGACACCAAAGTTGCATGCAACGCTATAATGCATCAAGTACAAAAAATTAACGAAAGACAAAGAAGGCCACTACCTACCACACAATCTGTAGAAATTATAGGCAATATTCAGGCTGTTTAAAATAAGCATTATGATTTTCTTAAATTTAGGCCCTGGGAGGCATGCGAAGACCACTTGTGCAAATAAGTTATGTGGCCAGGTGGACACAAAGTGGGATGATAATTATCGGTGTCAGCAACTTATTACCGAAAATCGAACAATGAACTTTTTGTTGACTGCAGCAAGCGGGTGTGTTTGTACTGAAAAGTTAGAGGCAGTCGTGTTTCTACAGTATCAGTTGGAAGACTTCTTCTAGCGTGATTGCGCTGCGAGATATCAGACTTGAAATTTTAATTTGTGTTAAACATTGTGTTATAGTACTTACTAGTCCACATTCAGATTCCGATAAAGTCATGTAGGTAAACGTACGTGAAGGTCTTCTCATTTGTGCTGTAACTTGGATTGCCTTGGCGTAGTCTTAAATTTTCTATCTCAAAAAAGTTTACCGTAGCCTCTAATAAAAAAAAATGAAAACAAAAGAATGCGCAAAGAGTGCGTAAGTTGAGCTATTGCGCTCCTCTGCGCCTATTAGCCACGCGACAGGTTATCGCTGCTTTTTTTCGATTTATCTATAATAGTTAACGATCCAATACCGAAGGGGGAGAAAGCTACCACAAAACAGGACAAAATACAATGAAAGAGTACCGGAAATACGAAGCCATAAAAAATATTGCGGTGTAGGCTATTGCGCAGCAATTTTCTTTTTTTCCTTATAATCTGTATTTCCGTGCCATGTGCTGCTATTACTTTTTTCTTTCTCTCCCGTGATGCAGAAAAAGTATGGTAACCTCTACGACCCTCTAACCATGTCTAGTTATCTAAGAAAAGAATATTCACCGTATGTCAGTTGCTGTCAGGTAAACTTATTTAAAAGCGGTGCGTATCCAAGACAAGAAGCGCGTTCTCCACATCGAAGTTCTCGAATTTCTAGGCGTGGACTAAAAAACAATGAAAAATAGGGCCTTTCAATCTATTAGTTGCTATCCCCTTTTCACGGAGGAAAGCCTCAATTTACATAGCAACGATGGTATCGCCTTGAGATGCAAATTTGAAATAGAGGCTTCTCGTTTCACTTAGATATGCTGATTAGACGCCTCCGGCGAAGTCTGTTCAGTCTGTAATGAAGCGAAATGCATGAGTAAGAACATAATTTGGCGGCAGATATATATCTTTTTCGTGCTTTTTCAGGTGTAGCCATCCTTTACAGTGGGGCAATAATGTTTATTCACGGAAAACTTTCTTCCTCAAAGCAGGTTATCCTGACTGACTAAAACGCGGAACCGCGGTAACTCGAAACTTTCCTGTTCTAAATATGCTCGCGTAGTTGACTGCTTCACCTCACGCATCGCGTGAACTTGTTGCGCTGTTTAGAATCGTGTTCAACTGTTCTTTTAAAACGGATAAAAAAATCTACTACAAAAAAAAAGGCGTTACCATGGTAGCTCCAGGAGAGCAGCGAAATATTCCAAATTACAATTCGTGCCTATAGGCTGCTGAATGCACCTTGGTACTCTTTATCAATGTGCTTTTACATCCACCTTGATGCGCTTATTTGTACCTTATTACGTAAGGATTTTTTTCGTCGAATTATACTAATTTTTTGTGATTCGTGCTGCTCTGTTGCCGATATGGGCGATAGCGGGGGCGTGATTTCGTGAGAACCAACGACTATCGGCAAAAGGATTGAAAAATGAAAGAACTGTCGCCTAATACGGGCCTTGGTGTTCTCTTTGCGGCTAATACCTCGAAATAAAAATGTGAGACTTTGGCATTCAGCCACAGTCTAAATGCGGCCGTGTGGATCGGGAATCAAGGCCGCCACCTCGATGCCTGCAGTACAACGCCATACGGTATAGCTCTCGGCGCAGAGCCACCGATGCATGTGATCGCCGAAGAGAGACTAAATGCGCCACAAGTTTACTTCCGGAATTAAGCCCCCAAAACCATCGAAAGTTTATAAATAAAAGGTAGACAGAAAGGTAGACAGGAAGCCAACAAACGAGAGCAGATTATCGGATTTGACTGGGCAGCCCACGAGAACCGGTCCCATCTGGCAATCGGCCGCTAATCTCATTTTCATGGCCCGTGTTCGCGAGTAATCCCCTCGAGACCAAAGTGAAAAGCTCGTTCATGGTCGCCCAACTCCGGCAGCGATCCACCAAACTTTGAAAGAGGATAACGAAAAAGAAATAAATACACGCCCGCATCGTTCGAAATAAGACAACATTCATTCTCATGGACGGGTGAGTCCCGGATGCTCTTTGAATACTTGTTGTTAATGTGAATACTAAAGAAATACACACCGAAAGATTGGTCAGCAACCGCTTCTTATAGCTTTCAGCACTTCTCCTGTGTGCCACTGAAGAGAGGTGTTTAATACTCACTTAAAATGCATTGCACTAAAACGGTTGTCGAACTCATACATTTGGTTGTGTATTACGCTATAAGAACAAAGGGAGCAATCGCAACGACTTTCACATGAATAATAGGTTGCGCTCTATTTGACTCGATTTTATTTCACACTGACTCTGCTCAAATCACAGTGACCGAGCCTATCTCAGGCGAGGCTCTCCATTGTGCAGCACAATGGATGCAGGTCAAGGAGTGAAGCGTCAGACAGGGCTCCATGGCAGATCGAAATAGCTGTCATCCATTCCATTCGACTGTATGCGTAGGTGGCGAATCACGGTGCGTTTTATATATATATATATATATATATATATATATATATATATATATATATATAAACGAGAAGGAAGGAGGTTAACCGAGGGGCCCGATTTTTATTAGTCATATCATAAGAAGCCAACAAACACTGACACCAAGGACAACATAGGGGAAATTACTTGTGCTTAATAAATGAAATAAAGATGTGGTACATTAATGGAAATGGAAGTAGATGAAACAACAACTTGCCGCAGGTGGGAACCGATCCCACAACCTTCGCATTTCGCGTGCGATGCTCTACCAATTGAGCTACCGCGGCGCCGTTCTCCCTTCACTTTCTTATGTATTTATGTTTCCTTGTAGAATCCTGGGAGTGTTAGTCAGTGCCTCCACTCACAGACCTTGGTGGCGGATGTGGAACTTCCTTTATGCCACTGGCGTCACGAGAACATGATGTTTTTGGATGAAGACAACCGCTCAATAAACCCACACATGCTACTGGAAGGCATCAACGTTGCCGGATTCGAGACCCCCGTTATGTAATAAACGAGAAGAAAGAAGGTTAACCGAGGGGCGCCGAGTTAACACAGGCTTAGCGTTAAGAAGTACCAAGACTGTGGTATTAACGAGAAAGTAAACGTGGGTATCTCATACTGTAGTTAAATTTAAGATGTTAAGCGGTAACGTTAAGTAATGGCGTAGTACAGGCAACCGCTGGACGGTTGCAGTAACTGAATAAGCGCCAAGGGAAGAGAGGTTCTGTAAAAGATGGCGGAGAATCATATTGCTGGATAAGCTCAGGAGATATTATGAGGGAGAGAATATAATGCACTGACGCAAGTACTGTAGACGTAGACCTGCTGCTGCTAATGACGACGAAATTGGCTTTTACCATTCACATTTATCCCCGCATATAGCGTCCCTCAGGAAGCATTAAAGTGTGAATGAACGACAAGTGAACAGCATTGGTGAAACACAGAACAAAAAGGAAATCGACTGCCAGCGTTGTTTTTCTTGGTCGTCGTCCTTCGCGGGCGCACTTACTTTCTTACCATGAGTTACTAACCAGTTCAAACCTACACTACGCTGTAAGACTCTATACAAGAGCTGCATTAAGCGTATAAGTTACGGTTGGAGTCATTCTGGCAGAACATGGATGAATGAAATGAAAATGTAACCGTTCAATCATTAACAAGTGACTTTCCTGGGAACTATCGAGCAGTAGAAGTGGAACGCCTGTCATGGCGTCTTTCCATCGAGACAGAAGTGCAGTGCGTTAAAAGAATGCAAGGGAGACTCCCTGCAATGAGAATAAAAGACGGAGAAGCGCCACTTTCAATTCCCCGCATGGTAAGCCGCAAAGGTTCGTGACAATGCGGGCCCTCAAAAAGAAGTACTAGAGAAGCACGGGCTCGTTCATTTGCGCCGCAGCGAGACCCTTCGCTTCGGCGACAGCTCATTTCTTATCGGCAAAACTCGTTAAGTGCGCGGTGCGCTCCTGTCCAGCCTCATTGACGTCTCCCAGCAGTTAATTGAATTGGCTCTCGCATTGCCGTGCTGTGTCCCTTTTGCGCTTTCTATGCACTGATTACTTTTACATATAGAAACTTGCTTACAATTTTTTCCATTCGTTGAACTTATGCGTTCGGTCTTCTTTTGTCGTTTTTTCTTTTCCTTACGCTAGAACGCGTATATCAATTATGTGCATTGACAAGGACCTTAGCAGGATGTGCATGTCTTCCTTCGCTCCTATAATACTTATTTGACAACGACGACCTAAGCTTCGTGCGCGAAGAATGTTCGTTTCGCGAATTTATGCACATGGTTTCGGGACAGCAGTTATCAACTCTCTCGGGTTTTTGCCAGTGTTTTCCATTGGCGAACAATAGCCTGAACTGCGGAACGACCACGCGCTGGAAGTTTGCGCAACCGGAGGAGATGGGTTTTTTTTTTTTCTTTTTTTTTTTTTGTGCTGTGAGGCGGGAGCGGGATTCAGATGGAAGTGAAACACAAGCGAGATGCGAGAAGACGGGAAAGAACTGGAATTTCGATTCACCAGGTCACTGCTATAGCCGTGCCGATCCCATCCCTGTACGTGCCCGTAATTATTGCAGTTGAAGCGACTACAGCACAGAAACAGACGTGTGTGTGTGTGTGTGTGAGAGAGAGAGAGAAAGAGAGAGCATGGACAGGAAAGGCAGGGGAAAGGAAAACAGACGAAGGGTGAATAAAATACACAGGCTCCACCACCCCTACAACTAGACACTTCAATGTGGATTACGAAGCCTTTGCGACCCTTTGCTGCGATGCTCCCTTTGAGGCGATTGTTCCCGCGTACAGGAAGTCTCCCTCTACAAGAGACTGCGGATAAGGAAGACCATTACACATATCTTCACCTTGACTTATTGGGCCCATCATCTGAAGGTCATGCGCAATATCCGAACAGATTAACTATGCATGCGCACACGCAGTGGAAGTGCGTCACCTACATTGGGCACACCCTGCGAGGTGTTTCCAGCTAATTAATGCCTCTCATTTAAATGTATTTCAAGTTTAGAAAGTTGCTCGACTACTTCTAGGGTGTATCATGGGCACTAAAGTCATTATTTAAATAGGTACTTATTCAAATATCAATAAGCTGTGTGAGGAAGAAAAGTTCGAAGGACACTCAAAGAAGAACCTTTAAGGGACACGAAAGAGCAGAATTAAGTTCATTTATGCTGCTATAGCAATCTTTGAGAGGTATGTTTTCATTCGGCGACTTGCTGGCTTTATTATGAGTGAGAAGATAAAAGTCCAGTTTGAAAGTTTGCGCTTGGTGTGTCGTCTTCTCTCACGTCCGTGTCGTTTTTTAGTGTCACGCAATATCATTTAAGTAATGGATTACCAACTTGCCCGGAATGCTGCTCTCATTAAGAAAAAGGTAAAGCACCTGGGTTTTTTCTCTCTTTTTAAGGCGAATATGTTAGGTTCTATTTGGTTGGGATCGGAATTTTTCGCTGCGTCATCCTCACGGGAAAAAATCCCTCCAGTGATTGAAGCGAAAAGTGTATACATACTTTGGTATCACGCATACATTGTACAGCACATCATTCATTTCAATAAAGAATAAACAAAACAAGCATCAAAACCCATGTTTGATGATAAGGCGTTCCTGCTAACAATTCGAGGCACGTAGCGCTTGCCGCATTCGTTTCCCGGTAAATATTCCTGCTGCGCAAGGTGCCGTGGCGACGGCAGCTCGCGGCATATAGATTGACGTCACTAGCCTTTCATATATGAAATAACGAGTCCAGTAACTTGTTTCATCGTTGTTGCAGCACCGCTATGGGTAGGCAACGCGTCGTTAGGGCTTACAAGGAGCAGCGTGAGTACGATCAGCGGCGGCGTGCTGTCGCTGGTCGTATTGCCGTGGAATTCCAGTACAGGGAAGTCCGCCCGTCCACATTCTCCTGTGGTTGAATAATGTGCCGTAGGAGGAATCGAGCTATAAGACATTGCATACGTCCCACAGCAATTGCCGCGGTGGTTCTCATCAGCTTCGCTTCATCTTCTTGGCGCGACCTCGTAACCGCGAAACTCTTAAAAGACTCAATAAAAGTTTTCACTCACTCACTCACTCATCAGCTTCGCTGGACATTCACTTTCGCAGGGCCGGGATGGCGAGTCAATTTCTTGTCTTTCCTTTTGCGCCCAAACTTAATATAGCAGAATGTCAGTGTGAAGAGACAGATTTCAATACATTTTCTCTTGTTGGTGATGTCAGCTCAGGAAAATTTCTTGAAGCTTTTTGGATTTAAACCTTAAATATATTCTGAGCGCAATGCAGTCCTTCTTTCGCTTATATAGTCAAGTCAACGTCAATAGACGCTACCAAAATGCATGACGTCACGGTGAGCTAGAGCGAGAGAGAGATAGAGGAAATGGGAAATGCAGGGAGGTTAACCAGAGGGGAAGATCCGGTTTGCTACCCTACGCTGGGGAAAGAGGGGTGGGGGAGGTAAATTGATAACAAAGTAGAGATAAAGAAAGAAAGGAGCACAGACATACAATCACAGTTGGTCACTGTCGCCGCACACTGTCACCGCACAGCACAGTAGCACTTGCAGCACTATGAACATCTGTTCATGCTACAGCCGCTTGTCCAATTCTGTAGCCCTTAAATACTGCAACAGTGCTCTCGTCGCCCTCTGCTGCAATGGCTTGTGATGGCAGCATTTTAATATAGCTTCCTCCTTTAGTGGTCTTCGGTCAAAGCGCCCTATCGCGTTTGCGAGCGGTCGTCTCTGTAAATTATAGCGAGGACAGTCACAGAGAAGGTGCTGAAGAGTCTCCTCGTTACCACAGTTATCACACGAGGCGTCGTCGGCCCATCCGATTTGGAAAGCAAAAGACTTGGTGAACGCCACCCCTAGCCATATTCGACAAAGCAGGGTAGCTTCCCGACGGCAGAGTCCAGCTGGAATGCAAAGGCGTAGAGAAGAGTCTAGGCTGTTCAGCCGGTTGTTTTGAAAACTTTTTGCTAGAGCGGGAACTTCAAAGTGGAGTTGCCACCCATCTTTCGTTTTCGCGTCTTTGCTGGCTTTACGTATGGCCTCCTCTCACGGCAAGAGTGACTGTTTCGCTGTATACGATGAGCAAAACAAGAAGATGGTGAAAGCCGGAGCCAACGTTTCGACAAGCGGACTTGTCTTTTCCGACAAGTCCACTTGTCGAAACATTGGCTCATGCTTTCACTTTTTTCCCGCCTTGCTCACCGTTCTGAATTTCCATCTCCCGGCTTCCCCATGTTTTCCCTGTTTTAGTATGAATGGCGCCCAAAACATGGCGTCTATGACGTTTTTCGACTTCAAAATTGCTTCCGGTGCATGCAGTCAGCAAAAGCATAGCCTTCGAAGTGATCTTCTGTTACCCAAAGACAGCCATCTCTGGGGCATGGGTTTGCGCACTACGTGCAACAGTGGGTTAATTTACTTACACAGCTTATGTCGATACACAGCTTATGTCAATAATCCTTCCTTTTCGTGTGATTTCGAGTATAATCTAAAATAATGATAGTTAGGTCTAGCACAATGATGACAACCGCGACAAAGGCGCGACCATGAAGCAGCACGACGGCGTCAATAACGCGACGATGGATCGCATGAAGCTGGCACACTGTCGAATCTCGAGTGAAGACAGGTTGCGTTTTCCGGTTCCGGAAGATACGACTGCCGAGGAAAAGAAGAAGCGGAGAAGAAAAGGGGGTCTTGCATTGTAGGGTTTCACTAGCATGCACTTTTCGCTAGCATTATACAAAACTTCTCAACTTTCTCTACTTCTTTCTTTTATTTTTGGCGCTGGCTTTTCACAGGTATAAACGAACTCCCTTTTAATGTGCATTGTCCGACTGCGCGCACAGAATGATGCGCAATATTACCTCTCCTGTCAAATGTTGATCATTGATTCAAAGGTAGTTTTTCACGGTGATAAAGGTCTATCAGCTGCTAAACCAATGCGCATTGGCTCATTCCTGTCGCCTGCGAAAGGCTTGGATGCAGCGTTTTCATTGTAACCTGTATACAAATGCGCCATATCTTACTCGCTGCAGCATGGTGTATATATGGCGCGAAATGTGCTAAAAATACCCCAGCCTCATTCAATGGAAACAAATCTCAACTCCTTGTGCTTAGCGTTTCTTTTTTCTCTTTTTTTTTCGGTTCCAAGCACTTTCTCAGTTTGGGACCGTTCTTCCTGAAAAGGAAAGTAAATTGGATTTTTCCGGAGCTGCTTTTGACACTACTGCATTACTTTTCCTCTCTGTTGAAGCTGAATAGGAAAAGGGAGGAGGCATATCTCGAATTGAGACAACTCAAGGAAATTGAAAGAAAAGTGTAAAGTAAGATATCAAAAGGTTTTGGAAAGGAAAGCAGAGAGACTGGCGATGGCTGAGAAGTACTGCCTGGTTTTACCACAGGCTGCAGCGCTCTCCCTTGCAGCAAAATGCCTTCGGCACCCCGGCGACTGACCTGAAGGCGAGGAGGTTTTCGCGGAGACGATGGAATGACACCGTTGAATAAGAGAGGCATGACAAAAAAAAAGAATAAATAGAAAAGAGCGATCAAGCTGTGTATACTGAGGCAAGAGGGACGATGTGATTAAAAAAAAGCGCACCGTGAAAACCTTTCCGTCCTGCTTCGAAAAATGCGAGCGTTGCCAAGTCCGATGGCCGTAGACGAAGTGAGCTATGCGCTATCTCACTGAGGCCACGCAGCGCTACAGAAAAATGAGCAAATCACTGTTGCTTGCCACAATAGTGAGCTCGAGCGTGTTCTATTTCGACTCGATGGTTCATTTTGGAAGAAAGCGAAAATGTTAGCCACAATTCTAAACCATAATCGCGGTGCCCTCTCGTGGAGAATAAATTACGGAATGATACCGCACCAAGCGAAATAAAAGTCTCTCGCTATTTTATTCATAGCTGTTGAATTGTCGCGCTGAAGTTATTTGACCAAAAAACAAACGGAAGAAAAGAAGGCTCTGTGGTTGAATGTAACAGCATGATGCAAAGTTCAGCTAGAACGAGCAGAATGTTATTAGTGTGAAAACTTGTTCAAACAAGCCAGATGGCAAAAAATAAACATTTTAAACATATCAAAACAAAGTATATAGCGCGAATATCCCTGATATATATATATATATATATATATATATATATATATATATATATATATATATATATATATATATATATACAGGACCACGTGTCATCACTCGCTTCATCCTTTTTTTTTTCCTGTTTCCTCTATGGGTCATTTGCTTCGAGGAAAATACGAATGAAACAATGTGGACACAAGTACTCAACGGCACGGCCAGTGGCTACAAGACAGCAAGAGAGAGAAGGGAGAAAGGAAAGGCAGGGAGGTTAACTAGACTTCGCCCAGTTTGCTACCCTAAACGTGGGGAGAGGAATCGGCGAGCGAAAGACAGAGGCAGAGACGAGTCATGATTGCGCTTTCATATCCACTAAGCCAGTGGCTACGCCTTGCTGGGGCGCATGAGGTGGTCGGTTTGATACCCATCTACGGCGAATGTCTTCAGATTGGTGGTGGAATGCAAGAAAATGCCAATGTACCGAGACGGGGAAAAAGTTATGGTGACTGAATCTCTTTCGTTTATTTTCGTTTCCATAAAAACAGGTGGGGGATGGGGGGGGGGGTGATATCATCTAGTCAAAATTCACGAGCGTTAGACAACGTTTTGGACAGTTTGTTCGCTCTTGCGGGTAGTTTTTCCACCGAAGCAACGATACTACGATACTTCCATTTCTGGCAATTTGCAGCACGCCTACGAAATGTGGCAGGTTGTTTGGCAACACGAACATTGGCCATCATGCCCACCGCTACCTCCTTTTTGAGTGTGCTTTCTCTGACGCCGACGCAATTTTTCTTGCGTTATCAAAAAGACCCCTAACCAACGTCAGATACGCAGCCATATTTACTTCTGTAATCCTTATAGGTATGACGTCCTATTGAGGCTTTAGGGTTTTGGAATGCCAGTCAAAAAAATATAAACAAGATTGAAATAAGAAGCATATTATGTGTTCAGGAACCTCACAGCGTGTTCGTAGAATGTAGAACTTGTACAGTGCTATGCAACGATTTTATACTTTTTACATTCTTTTTTGTTAGGCGGCTTTTACGTGTATACTGTATGTGCCTAGCCACATTGTTTAGCGAGATTATGTTCAGGAACCAGTGGGAGCTTGTATTTGGTGCCTCCAAATCTTCTTGATTTTGTTATTCTTGTTATTCTTAAGTTTACAACTTTTCTTTTCTTTTTGAAATATATTCATAAGCGAGAAGGAATAACCTCCAGTACCTTAAGATAAATACGCAATCTATTTTTCTCTTTATGTCAATTACAACGAATTCTACAATAAAATAAAATCCGCTTTTTCAAGAAAAGAAAAGAGCGAACAATTCATTTATTTTCGTTGCACGTCACTTTTAAACGCTGTGCCGTTTATTAAACAACCGATGATGCGCGGCACAGATTGGGCAGATATCGGCTGTATCAGCCTGTTCTATTCATCCAGTGTATAAGGCCTGGTAGTTCTTACAACAGTGCACGTAACAACGTATAGAAGCAGGGCTGTATGCCACCTATAGGAGGCCAAACACTGAAGGGAACTGATGCAAAGGCTGAAGATGTAAAAAACTGCAAAAGACGGAGGGAAAGAGAGAGAGGGAGAAAGAAGGAAATGGAATAAGCAACCCGAAGACTTGGAAAAAAAATTGAAAGGGTTGAGGCAACGAGAAATGTATACGGGTGCCCAAATCGCGTTGAAAAGAGGGAACGCACGAGGATATTCGACGATGCCGGCTATCTACCTCGAGAGACGGTAGAGAGCGCTCGCATCGCATCTCGTCGCACTCGAAATCGAACAAAGCACGCACCGCCGCCGCCGCCGCCACGAAATCGTGTTTTTCTCGGCCGCAGAGAAGAATGAAATGCGCACATCACCCGGCCGAATGAATGCGGCGGAATCTTTCGAGAACGACTCCCCTCCAGCGGCAGTATCGCAAGCGCTTTATCAGCGGGTTGTTCGCATTCGTTCAGCGTGTACTTTCAAAGCACGCAGGAATCGCCGCAAACGGTTGAGAACTAAGGCGCACGCACAGGGCGAGAAAGCGTTTTCAACCGCTGAAGACTTGCAGCCGCCTTGCCACGCCATTACTCGCCGTTCTCCGGTTTGATTTTGGAGTGCGGCGTCTGGTTTCTTTCATTGTTGTATTCCAGTTTAGACATTGGTGATTAGCGACTTTTCGTGTTATGACGGCATTTGTTTTTTATTAATAATTTTGTATGGAGCTACGTAAAAGGGTAGAACAGGTCGGGGATCAGAAAGAAAATCACGAACAAAAAAAAGCTAGATGGCAAACATAATGCGTAAACTGACTTTATTTGTCGCAGCGGAAGTTTTCTCGCTTGTCCGGGCAATCATGAAGGAATAGTTGCACGAGACTGGAGCGAGCAGTTGAACGGTGGTATTAATTCACCGAGAACAATTTTCGCTTCAACTGTATGGCGAAGATTTGTATTTTGAGGATATTAAGAATAAATGAATGACGAAGAAACGTTGGATTAGTCTGAATCATTAGTGCAGAGCTTCAACGCCCGACAGAACGGTTATTCGAGTGGCGATTAACTTAAACAAAAAAGACATGCTTCTTTACCTAACTGCAGGAGCTCGGTGCTGCGGACATGATTGCAAAATGGCGTCAGATTGTGTGTTACAATTCGAGAGCAAGTTTCGTGTTTTTGTATTGAGATGATATAAGGAGACGTTGACGCACAAATTAAGGGACCGGCTACTCCTTTCGTATTAAAATAATTTGATCCGATGCTGTCAAGGGCCAGCGAAGTCAATGGCCTTCAGACTGTGACGGCAGGGAGAGCATATATATGCTCGGGCGATATAGGTCAAGCGTATTTCATGGGGTTAGAACAGTCATAAACAGGCGCGACATTACGAACTCCCGCAGAACCCATCAACATCAATATATCGATTGAAGTTGACATTGAGGAAGCCGCAGTGTCTTACGCATATTATAGGTCTAAGTATCTATTGCGGAAAACTCAAAGGCTTGACGCTAATGCTAAGAAGGCGCAGCTTATGAAGGCAACCTACGTTTCAGCTCAAGTTGGAGGCCAATCGTTCCACATGCACGTTGCACGAAATACTCTCCCGGAACTATGCACTCGGAAAATTGTGGGTTTGCGTACGTTGTAAAACTGTGTGTTGATAGGTTAAAGCCATATCTTAAACCTATCAACACACAGTTTCACAACATAGGAGAACACAATTTTCTGCCGGTCTGGTTCCATGAGGACATTTAAACTGATTGGGCGAGCATGCTAGCTTTGTTTTAACCATCAGAAAATGTGTGTCATGCGGCAGAGCTCTTTTATTAGTAACTTATTGTACATAATCGTATACCTAACATGACTTTTCGTTCCTTGCTAAAACTGTACTTGATTCAAAATTGTTGCTGTGTTTCGGTAGTTGTGGCAGAACATTTAAATTTTAATGTATTTGCATTTTCATGATTTCATTTATTTTTCTTGTGTGGGCGTTTTCTTAACATTTCATTTCTTGATTTTGAAGTCAGTAGTGAGATAAGACTGCTTTTAAGATATCTTCAGTTACGTTTTGATGTAAGGAGGAGGAGGAAAGAACTTTATTGCGTTTTGATGTAAGGTATTTTTTTCTTCTTGACCCTCTTGCGTCTTTCTGCAATAAATTAGATTTACTGTTCAGAATTCCGATTTGCTTATATTTTCGCGGTAATTCTTTGTCAGGCCCTTGGCCTTGAGCTCTAGCCTTTTCTGTCCATTACAGAAATAAAGTGCTTATTCTTCTTTTGCTGCTTGACAAGTCACGAAAGGTTATGTACCGACGACCGGTCAGACAACCGTTCGCGTAAGATACCAGTAACCAGTCATTATGGAGGATATCCACGATTTGCAATGTCGTTACAGCCTCGGTGTACAAGTTTAGCAAACATAGGTGCATCTTATTTCAGCAACCTCGGATGGCTTTGTAATAGAGCTGTTGTAATAGAGCTGTAATAGAGCCACATCAGTTGTGGCTATTCGAAGAAGTCAGAGCTGCCGCTTGGGAAACATAATCCTAAAACAGATACATGAGGATGAGGAGGATGAAAAGGAAGGATGGAAAGGTTGGGAGGTCAACCAGACGTACGTCGGGTTTGCTGCCCTACACTGGGGAAATAGGTACAAGCGCTTTAACTTGGTACGAGCCCAGTTATTCAGTCATCACGGTGACTGAACGCTCGGCAAGGTGGTGCCACAACCTGAACGCATCCCCACCTGATAGGTGTTCGGATGTTACGTTAAAAAATGCCGGCATGGTATCGGCTAGGCTCGGCCTCCCGGTTCCCACGTGGGAGCGGCCCGCTTTCTGAAGACTAACGACCAACAGGACTTCAATAAAGCGTTACCATACCATACCGTACCATGGTATCGGCCGACCTCATTTCGTTTCTTTTGAGCTACAGTAGTCAAATCATACCGGTGTCCACAGATGTCATGCTGCTAAGTGAGGCACTTGGATATCGCCTAAGGAAGAGCCATTTGTAAAGTTAAAGCACATTTGTAGGAAAGAGAGCCATTTACAGCGGGCAACTTAAAGAAGGCGGCTAAGAATTTTAGAGGGTCTTATCAAGGAAATACACTACTAAAAACAGGTGTACAAGTGACCCGATGATAATGGCAAAGACAGCGATATACAATGATGACCACGATAAAAAGGTGGCGAATGCATCGATCATGACGATGATAGCCGAAGGTTGCATAGCGAGGACAGGACAATGACACCTATTGTCGGCCACAACTTAAGAATGAAGTGGCATAGACTCTGCTGCATAACTTCAAAATAATGTGTGTGAGATGCGCCAAATAATTACTTTCGCTCTTTCGTTGACGTCACGGCCGAGGAGAACTGTATTGTTTTTGTTTTTTGATACCTGCCATCTCTGGGAAACTATATGTTTTGTCAAACGGAGGCACATAGGTCAAGTTCTTCTGATTGCAACGCTCGTACGAAATTCTTTTGCTGTCTCAAATTATAAATAACGCACGACGACGAAGGCTCCCAAACGGCACGACGCGTTCCTGTTACAGAATCTTAGTTGGGGACAGAGTTTTGTTTTCAGCGGAATCATCCTGCAGAGTTAACACAATAGTGATAAGCTGCGATCGACGACGCCAAAATTTGAAGTATTGTTAACAGCTGTCAATTGAACCATCGTGACAAAGCAAGTGAAGGACTTGATCGAAAGCGCAAGCAAGCTGAACAAGCTGAACAAAGCTGGCAAAGCCTTGCGTTATCTTAACTACTATTAATTTTTCCTGCCTAGGAAAAGACAGGGAGGAGAGGGCGGAAGAGAAACGCGACTGTTTAAGAACCGAACGCAGCTTTGGTTCGGGCACCGTGCCTAATTCTGTGCCTTGACTTTTCTCCCTGGTGAGGTCCCAGTACGATCTGTTATAGGGCGGGCAGGTCACAAATCTCCCACGTCTTTCGCAGAGTTGCAGAAACCGAAGACGTACAATCGGCGTTCGGCGATTGATCGATTTCGTCCGCCGTTAACTCGCAGGCCAGCGGTCGCCTTCTATCAGTACACGACGGTTTCGGGGGTGCGCGTTTGCGCCTCCTGACATCTGGCGGCCATTTTTTAGGTGGGCTGAAAGCAAGAGGCTGGAGGGAGAAGGGAGGGAGATTCTTGGGGGAATCTTTGGGGAGCGATCGATTCCTGAAAGGAAAGCCCGCCCAGTCATCTGTGCCGCCTGGACAGAGCATTGTGGTGAGCGCCCACGTGTTCGTCGACGAGGGCGGCCTTCGATAAATGACCACAAAATCTGATTTGCTTCGTTCTTTGGAACCAGGGTGCAGCTAACAAGACATTTTCAAACATTTCGTTGCCTTTTAGACGGTGCTGTGGCTCCTTTTATGACGCAACTTGTATATCATTTACGAAGAGCTCTCGCGACTGCAAGAACGCAGGCTCAGATTAAATATTAGACTACGTAATATTTTGCACATGTCAACCCTTAACTCTGTAATGAGACTCTAGCGTTTTCAGGATTCATACTATTGAGCCATTTCATCACTATTGTGGACAAACCTTAACGCATAGGGCTTAACGTCCTGAAACTGCACAGCAAGTTATGAGCGACGCGTAGTTGAGGAACCCGGAATAATTTTGACCACCTGCGACTCTTCAAAGCTCACGTACAAAGCACAAGACACGAAGCGTTCCAGCATTGAACCCCCGTTCACAATGCGGCTGCTGCCGCCGGGTATGGTGCCTCGTGCTTAGCAGGATAGCCAAATATCCACCGAGCCACCGCAGAAGTTAAGCCAAACAAATCAAGATAATTTCGCTCATCTGTCTGAGATACTCGAAATAAAGGAACAACAATCGTAACTTCGAGATGAGAGCTGAGCAGCATCAAGAAAGCGGAGCCATGTAGGCGCAGATACGGAGCGGGAGCAGCTTGGACGAAGCATCTTGACAGTCGGTAAATCTGCCGACTGGTAAAGCGCTTCGCATAAAAGTGACCGTAAGTGGAGAACAATAGGTTAAACTTTTGTAGTCGACTACACATAAAAATCTAAGTATACGAGCGTTTTTACATTTGGCTTGCATCTAAATGCGACCGCCGCGGCGGGAATCGCGCCGGAGACCTCGAGCTCAGCAGCGAACCGCCACAGCCACAGGGATGCCGCGACGGGTAGAGGAAAAAAATATTGAGAAAATACTCAACGCGCAAGCACGGCGTGCCTCATAATCAGAAAGTGGTTTTGGGCACGTAAAACCCCATATTTTAATTTTTAACGCACAAGCTTCGAAAAGTGTTGCTTCCTATATTGTACGGTTGCCTATCCACAGGTAATCCGGATGACCATCCGGCCAACGTACCAAAGCGAGAGGGAACAATTATGAAATTGAATGAAGCACAGTGTTCAAATCATTAAAAAATAAAGTTCTCAGGTTTCACATACCGAAACCAGGAAATGATTATTAGGCATTCCCCATTGAGGGACTCCGCAATAACTCTGACCACCAGGGGTTCATTAACATGCATAAACGGGTGTTTTTGAATTTCGCCCCCACATAAGTATAGCCGCCGCGGCCGAAATTAGATCCCGCACCTTCGGGATTAGCAACACAATAACGACACCACTACACAACCACGGTGGGTGCACAGTAAGTTTCGAAAGGAGTTGAAACTTGCGCAAAACCTTTTTTGTCTTTTAACTTATGCCAATCAACTAGTGTGCGCTGAAATACTGTCACTTTGAAACAGCTCTGGAATCGCGAGTGTATTTATTCGCCACTACAATTCTTCATTCGCGGTAGCCTAAAAGAAGCATCGGTTGTATCATGTGTACTATTACATCCCCCTACATCACGCTTTATTACATGAATTGAGGAACTGCATAGGCCGGTAAGGCTGTAAGAGATTGTGAATAACCATTAATATGGCTGATGTTAGAATCAGGGGTGTCCATACAAAACAATTCCGGAAGGAATAAAAAAATAAAACGTTTTTAAGAAGCCCTGCCGCAGCAGCACTGGGGTCCTAGCGGAAATATAGGTACAGACAAAAGGACAAACAAATGCACGCAACAAAGAAATGAACATAGAAAAAAGCACGCGTCTTGGTTCCGTTTTTAACGAAAGTAAATAAAATAGACGTAGTTAATTGTACCGGTGACAGCGACTCGTTTTCATATAATAGTAGTAATAATAGGAACAAAAATATTGCAAAATAAGAAGTAACACCACACAGGTTTGGAAAATCTAGAGAGCAATTAGAGTAAATGAAGTCCACATATAGTCCTGGACACACTTGAACAAAAAGAGACAAATGGTGAGGGCAGGTCGCACCCCACGCTATAACGACTCCCGAGATGCAGCACGCGTATACTGAGTTTCTAAGCACGTACGCAGGGCCGTGATCTTGGCGAGACAGGAGAGTTAACTCCGTGTCCTCACTTAATCTCAGAAACTGGCTTTTCGTTTCGCCGAAACTTTCGTAGAGTCCGGAACTTCATTATTGACACCTGGTGGTAGAAGAATGTAGTGCAGTAAAGATTGAGAGAACGAGATTCCGTAATATTAGCCTACCAAATGCCTGTCAGGCTGCTTCAGATAATAGGAATGAAATATGAAATAAGTAGACGAATATACAAGGACAAAAACGGGAGCTAAAAACAGTTAAACAGTTACGTTTGGTAAATGGACTCCGGTACTTGTTACTTTGTTTCAACGGCCCTTACTTGAGCCTTTCTTTTTTTCCTTCCTTCTTTCTTTCTTTCTTTCTTTCCTTCCTTGTTTTTTTCTTCTAACATTACGTGTCCGCCCGCCCTTTCCGTGTTACTGCTTTCCTAAAAGCCCCTGTACGTACAAGTGAAAAGCGTTCGCGCCATCCTCCGGTAGGCGCGATGAATTAGACAGGCTTTTCATTCAACCTATTTTTGCAATATAATATGTGTAACACGAACACAAGGGGTGGCATAAAGAAATACGAGCCCGTTATTTTTTTATTATTTGGATTCGAGAGAAGAACGAACTCAGCGTGAACTTTGCTAAGTATACAACTGGAGCGACGATAGGAAGGTCAAAGCTGTCTGAGCTGTCCGCTAAACAAGCAAATAGTCTGCACTGCATGAATGCTCGCCACAGCAAGTTCTGACAAAAGTAACTCGGCAAACGGCAGGAAAATGAAATATTACCGAGACCGCAGCAGGCCGCGGAGCGCCGAAGGGATCGAATTCCTTGCCGCTTTCGGGAAGAGAAATTGGAGCCCCGTCCTCTTGCACGAGACGATGTTGACATGGCCGTTGGTAAAGAGAACAAAGGGGGCCGACTTCTCATTCCGGCGTTTAACAGAACCATGGAGTTGGCGCACAGGGTTGTGGCGCAGGCGTGAGATGAAGGATGCTGAACGCATTCAGATGACTACGGCGTCCGTAGAGCTTCAGCGGGTCTAACTTCATTTATCTTCTAGAGCGCTGGGAACGCGCGCTTTAGAGGGTAAACGATACAGTGGCCGGATAAAGCTACCGAGCCGCGATTTTGACCATGAGGAAAACGCAGTTTGTTGTTTTGCAGCGGTTTTCCCCACGTGGCTTAAATCTATATGTTTTCGACGCTCTTCCAAAATGTTGCTAATTTGAGCCGCCTGTTTTCAATTGTTTGTTCGCGCCAGCGGGCTTGCACCCTGTAAAAATGCTTGCACCATTAAGGGTGTTTTCTTGTCACGCTAGTAACAGCTTTACCGTTAGGGCCTTACAAAAATTTACAGAGGCCGATAACGGAGCTCTAACTAGACGTACGATGACAAAAAGACGCAGTTGAAAACCATGTAATCATTCCAACAACCTTGGGCGCACGGAAATATCCAACAAGAGAATTTCACAGGGAGATATAGGAAACTTAAGCGAATGTTATCGTTGATTCAATGTGTTATGTATGTCCTCGCCGAACCATGCTCAATCAGACAATCTGCGTGATGCGAATTGTGTAATAGTTTCTGGAAATGCCACGGGCACCAGCGATCACACTGGAACCTTCGGCGAGAGATGTATAAAATCCGACGCGCTTAACTCACTGATCAGATTTTCGACGATCGCCGACTGTGTACGCCGCTATCGTGGTGCGTCGAGTGTCACTTGTTTTGTGGGCACAAGTTCATCCAATAAAAAAGTTTGCTTAGTCATTCGCAGTTTTTCTACTGTGTTCTTCGCGGTCACTACAACGTGACCATCGATGTATCAGTAGCGAGACTATGCCGCTCAGGAAATTGAATTGCTGCCTTTCATCGGCTATTGTCCAGATGCTGCTTTTCCTCAATTGCCAATGTTTAGTGTCGAACCCTAAACAACAGTTATGGGACCATATTTACATTGTTAATGCTTCCATTGCATAGAAGACCACGCTGTTTACTATATGCGCAGGGAAGAGATTTATACGATTGGATCCGTTGCAGGCACCAGTAGCGGTTCAAGATAGATAGGGAAGTTTTGAGGAAGAGAAATAAAGATTAGGTAAATGCCTACAAAAGTGATAGAATTAAAAGCATGTTTAGCATACCTGATAAACTCAAGTAAAGTAGGTGGCTATCTGTCACCCCGCCGTTTCAAAGAGGGTGCCAATAAATGATTATCATTATTATAGTTAGCATGAAGTAGTCCAGCTTGGCGTTCAATCCACTGAAGTAAAAGTATTTGAAATGCTGCGTAAAGTGGGATAAACTTTATGCAAAAGAGCCCGACAGTGTAGGTAGCTTCTCCGCTCTGCTGTATACGTGGTCCCTTCAGTCCAAGAGTCCAGCAGCCACCCTCCTTGTTCGGTAGGCCAGGTTGTGCTGGTCCATCGAGTGGGAGGTGGACAGCGCTGCCTCCCATTGCCGTATGGCGGGGTGTGTCTTGGGTGCGAGCAAACCAGTGCTCGCACCCATAACACACCCCGCCATACGACATAGTACCACACATGGTACCACCCCGCCATACCATGTGGTAAAGCGTTGCGCATTGGTCGCACTGTCGAAATTTACAGGAATACAGCGCAGGGTGCGTGGCCTGGTAGAGACTCGTGTGGATATTTGTTTGTTTGTAGTTTCTACCATACTACGGCTTCCTCCTGCGTGAGAGCATTATCAGCTGGTGGTAGTGTTCTTCATGAAAGGCGATGTTGTAGGATGGTCGTATGTGGTGCATGGTATCGGCTCGGAGTGGAACTGCTCGGCGCGTCCCTCTCGCGGCTCCCGGTGGCAATGCGCTCGGGCGTATACGCGCGTGCCTGTCGATTGCCGCGTAAGGACTCCCGTCCCGGAGTCCTCACGATTTATATGTATGGCGCAAGTTGAGGCGCTCTACTCAGAATGCGATGTGCGGCCCTGGAAATTTTCGCTCTGGAAAAATTTCCGCATGCCGTCTGAGAGTTCATCGAAACTATGACGCCCTCCCAGTGCGGTCTGGTGGTGGTGGTCTGGTCGGGATGGCTAACCCTGTCGCTAGTTGCTCTGCCTCCGCAGCGCTCGCTCTGTAAACCGACGACGCATTTATTTCGGTCCTTTGATTGGCGACTACGCTGGTGACGAATGCGGTGCTTTTTGCGGTGCTGGCCGCGTACAACTACAAGGAATTGGGGTGGTTCTCGAACTTCCTCGCGAGCGCCTGCGCTCGGGCTTGTCGCTGTCCGATGCAGAAAATCGGACGTGTGATCCTGGGAATCGGTGAGAGGCGCATAATTCCCTGTATTCGTGTAGGGATTATTGTCGGCGCGCTGGTTTTCCCTACGGAATATCCAACCGTGCAGGGAGCGTGAATGTGAAAAACAGCGGTGAGCAGTTGTACACTGATTTACCTTCGTTTCAAGTTCTTTCAGTTCCGGGACTATTGGTGTGTGCAAAGATGCCCTTTGGCAGAGCTAGCTTTTATTTGGACATTCCCTTCATTGACGAAAACCTTAGTGTTATTTCAGAACTTGAACTTGCAACAGCGCGTTACAGAGCTAAACAGAGGACAGAAACGAGGGGTAGCAGAAGTGCAGTTAACTAGCGAAAGCAGCTAAAGCTTGAGCGTAGCCAGTTTCTGTAACTTTGCTGTCGGAGGGCTTTGTCGGCGCGGCTGAGACGAGACTACCAGGCTGTTGGTCCATGTCACCTTCTTTTGCTATAATTATGAATAAAAACTTGTAAATCTAGTTTTTGATCTTGTTGTTGTTGTTGTTGTTGTTGTTGTTGTTGTTGTTGTTGTTGTTGTCGTCGTCGTCGTCGTCGTTGTATATCGCCGTTCTTAGGCAAGCTCGCATTGTTCCTTACTTAAAATATTCCCGATATCTCGTGCGACTTACAATTGTGTTTTTATTTTATTTTGCCGCTCATGCATGCCGCCAGGGCGTGGTATGAATTGCTTATCATGACTTAAAATTGCAATATACACTTTCACAGATTCTTTCAATTTCAATTTGTTCTGGGGATAGCATGTGTCAAAATAAACACACAAAACAAGCTCCTAATGAAACTATTTTTTAGTTTTTAGCTATAGTGACCAGCAAAGTTCAAATGCTTCTTCTTTTCGTATTTTAACCATTGCAACCTCAGTGACCTTATGGCGATCGTAAGCTATGTTCGTCCTAGAGACAAGGCCTTTGATGCAAAGCAGCTTCTCAAGAGGCCCAATGATCTTATGATTACTTACGCTGTTCTAATCACTTTCTTTTGGCGCCCAAGGTTTCTAACTTAATTCGAGGAGACGTAGCCTCCGCGTATTTTTTTTTTATGGCCGACTTTTTTTTTTACACAACCCTATTTTTGAGATCGGCCCACGAAAACCACGAGATACACGCCAGAACCTGGGTTGATTCCGAGAAGAGTGCTTTGCATTAAAAACACTCGCACCAGCCAGCGGGTCCTTTGACATCATGTTACCAACACATAAATGGTCTGCCGTTCCACGACACCTCGACATTACGCTCTGCAGATTGTCGTCATTACCAACGTTTTGGATTAGTACGCGTTACTGGTTGAATTTCACGGCTACAGCGTGCACTGCAGCGTTCGCCACCTCATATAGAATTTACAGCGAATCTTTGTGTGAGTGCATAAAGAGTCTAAACACAAACGCACGCACGCACAAGCGCGGGCGCACGCAAATTATACCGAGCCTTTTGTTAAGCGGTATTGCTGACTACTGGCGAGTACGGCCGACGCCTTGAACACATCGTGGTTTCAGAGGCGACATGCGCATACGTACGTAGCCCAATTCGAATCCATCCTATCCACAAGAAGCGTTTACTTCCTCGTTAAGGTGCAGCGGCGGATGCGCGAAGGCGAGATTTCTGGTTCTTTCTGTTTCCCGCACGGCCAGTTCCGCCGCCGCCGGGGATGGATGGGTGGATGTTATGAGCGTCCCCTTTGGAATGGGGCGGTGGGTTGCGTCACCAAGCGGGGATGTGCGGAGGCGAGCGCTATCTCGTGGTGGTGCAAGGAACCCAGCGACGCGCGCGCGCTGCGCGTACTCTTCTGTGATTTGTTGGCCTATTATAGTCGTCATCAAAAACCGCAGCAGGGTACTGCTGGCTTTCTGTGCGGATAACGACAGGCTCCATAGCCCCAACATAATTTTTTAGGCATGAAATGCTTTCAGATCCGTTGTCGGCGACCTCCAAGTGACCTTGAGCCAAAGTCCAGAACCGTTATCTGGGCAAGTTGCGAGAACAAAATAAGAGCAACCGGGCAACCAGTCCAAGCATAAAAAATGCGGTCTCTGGCCCCAACCCTTTGTGCAGGATCGCATTAGATACGCTAGTTACTGCACAAACAAGTAAAGAAACTGTTGCTTCCGAGTTGTTCGTAATGTTTGTTCACAATATCACTCAAGCTGTAAGTTACAGTACGCTAGAATTTTATTTGTAACTTCCAATAGCGACGTTCAAAATGGAGATACAGGACGACATACACTTGATTGCCATCTTTTGGCAATGAGACAGGATTGCGTGTTCTACACCATCGGTCCGTGAGTTCCGCGGCGCGATTATTACGCTGGCTCGAGAGATGGTGCCACGCTGCGTGACCAAGCCGGCAGCGTCCGGCGCGACGCGGACGGATGTTTGGCCGAGACGACAATTTCAATGAGGTTCAGTTCAAAACAGGTTTGTGCGGTGCGGTGTAGTGTGGCGGTGTGTGCCGTTGCGAACCCGCACTATATCCATTTTAACACTGTGGCTAGTATCATCTACAAACAATCAGCTTTGACGATAGCCATTTCATGCTTACATCTACTCTCAATTGCGGGAGAGCCATAATATTTTTTTCTGGTGGCCCTGTCACCAAGTCAGCTAAAGCAGTAGGCAGTGTCTGTATGTCACCGTCAAAAGAAAGTCGTGGTCGGAATCACAAAAGTGCTACTCCAACCTGCCGAAACAATATTTGCTCTTACGCCTGGTACTTTCCGATGTATGCCATACGCTTCATTGCGCCAAAGATGTTCTTTCTGAACTCATATTTTGGCTTGAATATTGATGGCAGGCGTACATATTCTGAATACATATTCTGAAGAAACGAAGAATACAGTTTATTGGACAGCCAGCTCTCTGTCTTGGTTAGTGCACACTCCACTCCTCTATCTTCTCATTGTGCGAGAAACAGCCCTATAACAGATCAAGAGCGGTCTTGCAAAAACGAATAAATGCCTGTGATCAACGTCTTTCTTTTTTTTTCTTCTTACCCCTTTCTCACTAAATGAGAGACGCCCACAAGTGCTAAGCGAGAGTCTTACTCCACTAACGAGAAAATCAAGCAAAAAAAGACAGTAGACTCAGCTGGCAAGGGAATTAACTCGTATACATGGTGCGAGAAGCAGTGATTCGAATTACGGCTCGTGCGCTGGGGGCGATGACTTCCTTTACGCAATGGCCATGCCACATTCTGCCACTGGCAGTGGACGCGTACGAGATCCATATTTTCTCACCTCGGTGGGGAGCGGGTCAAGCAAACGGTGGACCCCTCCCTACTTGCGCATTCGAATCACGCCGCGGAACACGCATGGCTTTACTCTAATCCCGCCCGCATCGAGCACGTTTTCGCAGGAGCTGGCGCACGGCGAGAGCGACTGCGTTTCCCGGACCCCGGGATAAGTCGCGGGCGACGTGATGACGTCAGCAACCTTCATTCGCGACGGCAGGGATAAGCATATGACGGGAATGAACATTCACGCATGAATACTCGGCGTATGTGAAGTTTCGAGATTCTTTGAGCCCGATAGCGTTTCTTCGAGTAGTCCCCCCCTCCCCCCCCCCCCCCAATGACTTTCCTGAAACTGGCCAGGTTGTCGGGAGTCGAAGCTGTACCAACGTAAAATAAGAAATAATAGTGAAAAAGAATCCCACAACTGGGATATGGGAGCTCTGCCATTATGTCTACTCCACAACCGCACTGAGTTGCCCGAGCAGATAAAAAATATAAAGAAAGTTTTGTTGTGACCTCATGTGGTCATGTAGCTTACAAAGGGTTTTAAAGTACCGGAGGTGCATATTCACCGCCTATTCGCAAGACATATTCAAAGGTCAGATAGAGAAGATACGCCCTGCGCTTTAGCTTAAATCATTTACCTATGCGGCCTAAACTTTCTCAGAAACCGGATCATAATGCGCCGTACCGCTGAAATACTATTGCATTCTCACAGCGCATCATCATCAGACTTGAATTTGGGAAAAAAATTTTTCTCCTCCTCAATGCTCGCTTCGCTGTATTGTGACCTGCGTTAACCTAAGGAGTTATTTTTTTGAGGATTTTGTACTTACGCCTGCTTCTATATTACTCAACTTTCGCAACAATATCACATTTAATGGTCCTGATCGTTCTATATAGCACTTGGTACGGTCACTTGCCTAGAGTGTCAAGAAAAAAGGGTGAAATTGCTTTCCTGAGCCAGTTAAGTCCACATCACACTTACCATGCAGCCTACATTTGAAAACAATCTCGAAGGCCGTGCTTTGCTGAGCGGCAGACGACTAAAGCAATCAAGTGACATCACAGTGGCCAAATTTTTTCCTTCTTCTTAGGGGGGCGGGGGGGGGGGGGAGGTTCAAATTTGACATTGTTGTTCTTGCTGCTCTTTTGAGAAACGGAGGCAAAGACCATTGTAAGGTGTTATATTGGTGTATCAGGGGCCATACAAACGTAATGTTTGTGTGAAATGTCAGCAACAACGATACAGCAGTAAGCGGGAGACACATTTTTAAGGTTTTAAAAAAAAATGCCTCACTGAAAGGCCCCGCGTATATTTTTTTCGCGTCAATTCGTCTGCGGTGCAGGAAAAGTAAAATTCGAGCTGATGTATTGCGTTCGTTCCAAGTAGACCGACGCGGCGTTTTGTTTTATTATCCCAGTGTGAACGATTCACTTAACCACAGCATACGGTCATGGGCAGAAGGAAGGATATTGCGCTTCGTCATTCCGGATGACAAATCATCAATTCTGAATAGTGAAGTCGTTACTAAGTACACCTCCCTAATGCGCTCGATAAGTATTTCCCGTATTCGATTGCATGACGCAAATGCGAGCCCACGCATGTGCGTGATATAAGGCTGTGCTATCGAAGTTTTCAAATGCGTCGCAAGATATACAACCCCATGCCTCCTTTCATTTACGTACGCTGCAGGTGTGAGTCAACGTTCTTGGTTGAAGTCCCTTACGCCACGAACGGTAAACTCGCAGAGTATCACCCGGTTTGCGATATAAAGTGCTAAAATGTGCATAAAGTACTTAAGCTAGAAGTGACGCTTCTGTTAGAGTTCTTATTTACTGTTACAAAAACTACCAACGATTCAGATATTTATTTGATGACATTAGACATTAGTAGCATTGGTGTTGGACCACAGCCACGTCTCCAAAGGGAAGGTACACATTCAACGTCATCGCTCTCACTGCAAATGTGAGAGGCGGACATGCAGGAAGAACTATTCCGTCCGAAAATATAGCTAAATAAAATAGCTAAAAACACAAACTAATGCATGTTTTTTTTTTTTTGTTGAATATATGCAACTAAAATTGCTAAATGCTGGTTCACGGCACAAATAGTTGTGAGCCGCCACCACGTGTACACCAGACTCACAATTACTTGCGACACCTTGCAGAATCTAAGGCGGTCATTAATCTCAAGTTTCCGGTTCGGAGCTCGTGTCGTAGTACTACGCCACTTCGCGTCGCAACGCAAGCGATTAAGCGGCTGAAAACTTCGCCATCACCACGCCGCCGCATCGCGCGTTTACGGTTCCTCGGCTCCTTTATGTTATGGTCTCACTTGGCGCGTCTCCCGGAGTGTGGCAACGCTTTGCGTGGAAAATTAACGGCCATTCGCGCCTTATCTTCCCCCCCCCCTCCTCCATCCACTGCCGCCATCTCCGACCCTTCTTCCACAACCACAACCTACCCGTGGTTCTTTGTTCTATTGTACTCAATGGACGGTCCTTGCCCAAGTAAAAAATAACTTTTTTTTTAAACTCTGCTATTAGCTTCACCATTCCGTTTTTGTTGCTTTCGAATACATCTGTTTTTTCTTCTCAAGGAACCTCTCGCGAGAGGTTACAGTCACTAAACGCCGCTTGCTCACGCTCAATTTCTCAAGGTTTCTTTCTCTTCGCGGACAACGCACATACGTAACTGTTAGCTAAAGATGTTGTTCGTCCCTGACGAAACTGAGGCTCATAAAAAATCTCGCAGCTTCTCTGTTAGCTGTGGTGTTATTTTTTATTTATTCTTGGGGGGGGGGGGGACCACGTAGGACGATGTAGGTCCACACATTTTCTGACTAAAGATATACATATATGGGCATATATGTATATATTGTAGCTGTTTCACTTTTATCAAAGCAGAGTGTTACACGTAAATATTTGTATTTCTATGCTTTATCATGTCGATATCTCTGAAGGCACACGACAAGTTTTTATAATGCTTACTTGTAACGCATGCTTATAGAAAGATGTCGATTTGTACTTTCGTTTTCTTCGCCATGTCTTGGTTGCTGACTATATAGGTAAATCGCAGTGCTCACAGCCCTGCCAAGGTCACACTTTCGCGAAAATATTTTATGCTTAAGGAACGTCGTTACGGATGACTTGTGCGCAAAGACAATGGTGAAGCTGTTACGCTGTTTTGAAGACAGCGTGTTTGGAAGAAATATTTATTCTCTTCAATGGTATTGCTTTACCTAACAGCTGTACATACAATCAAACTTTTTTCTGCATATTTTAAGCTCTCATTCGTTATCACAGAGCACGCTGGGTGTTCTCGCATCGCACCGAACCCTTCACATATCCTCGCCACTGTCTCCAACAGCGATCGTTATTTAATCATCATTTGGTGAAGACAAAAATTTCGGCAGCATGTTCATCTCCTGTAACACGTGAAGGCGAAAGCCTGCTGCTCACTTGGTAATGCACCGTATCGCTTGGTCACGTTGCTGCTTTCGCACTTCGGCTTCTTTGGCTCGTTTTCGACGCTTAGCTGCGGCTTCGCGTGCCCGTATAGCGGGGTCAGAATTAACACTAACGACATTTCTTTTCGACTTTAAGTTGCATCCTCTCAGCAGGAAATTGAAAACGTATGATGTTCTGTGTGTTGTACGGGTGATTCCACTGAATGTACGCACTGTTCGCTTCACTTTGATGAACCCTCTTAGCCTCAGCCTTACGGGGGCATGAGCCGTTGAGGAGGTCCCGTTCTTTTTTTTTTCTTTACCAATCGACTAGACGCCGCGTTTCTGTACGTTGTGTGCGTGATCCCAATGAAAGTATGCACTGCACGCTTCTCTTTGCTGAGTGCTTGTAGCCTCTGCATTATGAGAGGGACGATCCATTGCATTTTTTGTTTGCTTAGGGGAATATAAGCTATTGCTGATGATGACAACTTTTGTACCACTAGACCGGAGACGCGTTTTTATTTTGTGGACCATCGGGGCTATAAGCCACTTCTGGCTTTTGCCTTATCCCTTTCAGCCCTGAATTTTCTTTACCGTGAAGAACATCTCTTTTTTTCATTTTGTACTAATTTGATAACGCCGAAAAAACATAAAAATATTGGCTGTATTCTGGGTAACCCATCAGTATAAGTTATGGAGTCATGTCCTATATATAGGACACCAGGACCTAGTGGGTGTAAAGACCAACTTAAAGAATTTCAAAATTGCAAGGTTCTCTCGGTAGCTTTAGATTTGAATACTTGAAAACGTGCACGACTGTAATCAAATAGTGGTTATTGTGCATGAAATGCCCGAACACAGTTATTTGTGCTTGTTATACACAGTTCCTAATTGCACCTGAATGGCTTCCAGCTACTCGACGGATGCTTCATTGGATTCATTTTCATCCTAGATAGCCGATTCTTCGTCTACTGTGCAGCATGTACAGTTTCCCACGCCTGCAAAAGCAAGCAGTCTAGCCTGCACTTCATCATCATCGTATTATACCTCCAACACACACCATATTCATGGTGAAGTAAACATATTTCCGCCCTTGATAAATGGACTTTTTGCTTTAGGAGTCCCATCGCCACTCATTACAGCAATTCAGGCTGGTTTATCGCCTTTTGAATAATACAACAAGAAATCAGAAGTTGTCAGAAGCAAGACCACCCTCAATGCACATTCACAGTCCTTGACAACCACTGAGCCCTGGTGTCCTATATTCAGGACACGCAGATCATGGCGTGCTGCTGGCGATGCGCAAATGAGAGGCAAGATTTCCTGATAAACATGAACTTCTAAGCACGTTAGAAGCAACATACAAAATTACGATCGCTAACGAGACAGTAGTGATTGAGTAAAATATTATTAAAAGAAGTAGCTACTGCCGCAGTCATTTTCTTCGCCTTCCACCATTTCGCATTCACCGTTAGGGCGTTCTGAAGACAAGGACGAAGAAACCGCTGCTTATGCTGGCGGTGATATATCGAGAATAGGTTAAGTTCTTCCTTGAGTTTTAGAAACATTTTGTCAATTACGAACCGTTGCTGTGTCCTTCTTATAGGACACCAGGGCTGAAAGGATGCTAAAGGATGAAAGGATTAATAAAAGAGAACTTTGAAGTGACTCATCGACCCACGAAGCCTGGAGTGAACTAGAAAGCAGGTGATGATGGTGGTCATGATGTTGCTAAACACAACGATGGCCTGGTAGTCAGCGCTGTCAACTGCTCCAATATGCAAAACACTTGAAAATCTCCCATTAGCAAATCATCCATTAGGACGGAGTAACGTAAATAGATGCGAAAAGAAGCCACCGGAGCTCCTTTCGCACTGCACGTGCTACTTCGGCGAACATTTCATTTTGCTATCCTGGGTGCGAAAGCCCTTCGTTTTGTACAGAGAGAGAGCGAGAGAGAAAGAGCTCTTTAATGAAATGCAGAAGTTCTGCCGGCGTGTACGGAGTGGTTATGCTATCCTATCTATAGTACTTTTGGTATCTATAGTACTTTTCGGGCGTAATGCCTGCGGTGTCGAGGAAACTATAGAACATCTACTGTGCTACTGTCCATCTTTCGAAAACGAAAGACACGACCTCTGCACAGCTCTCAATCAGCTAGATAGAACACGGTTCACCTTGAACAAGATCTTGGGACCATGACCTCGCATATTGAAGCTACAAAAGGCCACGAAAGCTCTGCTGCGATATTTGAAAGCTACAGGATTGATTCAGCGTCTGTTATCCGGACTGAGTGACCGAGACCTTCTCTTCTTCTTTTAATCTTCCCGCCCCCTTTCCTCTTTCCCCAGTGTAGGGTAGCCAACCGGGCTCAGTCCTGGTTAACCTCCCTACCTTTCCTTTATCATTTGCTCTCTCTCTTTCTTGGTATTATCTAACTATCGAAAGTGCAAAAGTAACGTCGATAGAGCACTATCGAAAACACTGCCTAGCGCGATAGTAGTACTATCGATAATGTAAAGTCAGACGACGTACCACACGTAAGCAGTGCGTCATAAAGTTAGCAAAGTTTCCCTGCTACCGAGTGCGTGAACTGAGTGTAATTGACGGTCAACTATTGGAAAGTTTGTTGTAATATAAACAGCCAAGAACTGCAAAAGTATCGCTCGCACTGGCAATGCATAGCTATCGTAATATAATAGATCGTGCTACTGATAGTACTGCTTTTCATAGTTTTTGTTACGCTATTCATCTTTTCATAAAAATATTGTAATAGTATCGATAGTCAAGTCACTTATCGTTTTGCATCATTAGTGTATAGTCTCCTACATGCTACTCTGCAGAGAGAGCGGCATATGAGGGATGCAAAGGCCCTAATAAAGAGAGCTATAGAGGGCGGAACAAACAGAAAACTGGCAGCTTAGCCCGAAAGACGAAGCACTGACTGCAATAGCAATGTTTAGCGTTGCGCTTAAACTTCTCGGACGTTGTTCTAATTATACGTCGGTACGACAAAACGCCAACGCAATGTATGCGGGCGTGCCAAAATTTATGGCACTCTTAAAAGCTTGATGACGGCGTGTAGGGCCTGTAATGACATCGAACAGGCGTCACTATACGCTTCCCGTTAAGATCCACGCTAGTAAAATTACATAGAGCCGTGGTATTGTTTTGCATTTTTCATATTTAATAGTCTAAGGTAGTCTAAGATAAAAAGCATGCACTGTGGCTATTATTTATTTATTTATTTATTTATTTATTTATTTATTTATTTATTTATTTCACAATACTGCATGCCACGACTAGGCCCAAGCAGGAGCAGGAAATTAAAACACAATTAGTATTGATCCGGATTACAAATGAATAACGCCATTAACAATCAAACATGATAACATCACTACACATACAATACGTACTTGGTAACCAGCAAAGAAGAAAATTAAAACAACAATTTTTCCAGTGCTGTTTGAAAACCAGCCTCATCAACAATGCATTTAGGAAAAGCGTTCCAGTCAGAAATTGTTTGTGGAAAGAAAGTTTGTTTAAATTCATTAGCGTTAAAAAATATCCGTTTCAGTGCATGGTCATGATGTGTCAAGTCTTTCTAATGTCTAAAAGTTTTGCATGAAGGTATGAAGGTATGGACATGTCAAATTTACCTTTCAACATGTTATACATGAACACTATCCGAGAGCATTTTCGGCGCACCTGTAATGTTTCAATCCCATGTTCTTGCACAAGTTTAGTAGGGGAGTCACACCTTTTATATTTACCAAAAATGAATCTGATAGCCTCCCTATGCAACATCTCAAGTTACCTAGTTTCGGGATCGCAAATTTGGAAAGCATATTCTATTTTGTACTTTATGTAAGTATTGTACGGTAGCAACTTCAGCTTTGTTAGAGCTTTGTTTAGTTCCCTCCTTTGGAAACGCAACTTCTTAAACGCTGGTGCACATATATCCGAAACATGACCTGACCAGCATAACTTAAATGTAAGTATAACGTCTAAATACTTTGAGCTAGTAACCTGTGCTATTTCTTGGTTACAAAGAGTATAGGAATAAGAACTCGGCTTTAATCTACGTGTAACAAGATTGTTTTGTTTTGCACATTAATTTTCATATCCCTAGTTAGACACCACTACTCAACCTTCAACAATTGGTCCTGTAAAACTACACGATCACGCTCACACAGCATCTCCTTGTATATAGTACCGTCATCAGCAAAAAGTTTCATACACACTGTATCAGACAAAATTTCAATTAGGTCATTCACATAAACTAGGAAAAGCAAGGGCCTGAGTACACTGCACACTAGAAGAAACAGGGAGCATATCAGACGCACAATCATCCACTACAACAAATTGTTACAACGAATAGCAGGGAGGCCAGTTAATTTCAGCCTATGTATTAGTTTCGCACGTGGTATTTTGCCAAACGCGTTGCTAAAGTCTATGATGAACGCATCTATTTGCCCTGAGTGTTCCAATGTCATTATAAAGTCATGAACAGTGGTGAGTAGCTGAGTCGTAGTAGATCTTCCCTTCGGGGGGAAAATCTGTTTGATAGGGAGACAAAATGTTATTGTTAGACAAGAAAGACCTTATATACCTAGCTATGAAGTGTTCCATAAGTTTAGAACAAGTAGATATAATCGACGCGGGCCTATAATTTGCTATCTTAAGCTTGTCGCTTTTCTTAAATCTCGGCACAACGCACGCTATCTTCCAGTAATCAAGAAGCTCAAAGTAGAAGTTCACTAGTGGTTCAAGAATGCTGAAAAATATTTGCTATGTAGTCTGCAATCTGCGCTGCAAAGCATTTCAAGAACAGGATGCCACCTTTACCCGGGCTTTTTTCTCGTTCAATTTACGTAGCATAGACATAATCTCCTTTCTAGTTTTCATTGGTACATCTGTCATGAAAAGTTTCTTGTGTATGAAGTTCTGTCCTTGCTCTCTCTCTCTCCTTCTCTATGGTAGTCATTAGGGGAAAAACACTATGAAAATATACATCAAATGCATGAGCTATGTCAGTTTCGTTTTCGATAAGCTGATCATTTACTGATATTTTTTTCAATAGACTCATTTGTCTTTCCGAGGTAACGCCAAAATTCTGATGGATCAGTTCTAAGAAATTCTGAAAGTGAAATGTGCCGTAATTATGCTTTGCTCATTGCACCTTAGTTTGCCAATTCATTCCTCAGTTTCATGAGAGTATTCTTACAGATATTTTATTTCTCTTTTATTTATTTTAGTTTACATTTAATGTGCATGATTTCATGACTAACCCACTGATTTTTGAGATTTTTAGTAACCCTTCTCATAGGTACAAGGTTTTCAATACAAAATGACACTACTTGTTTATGATGACACCATAGGTCATGAACATTCTTAAAATGAGCATCAATGACTAGTGTTTTATCTAAATAATCAATAACTGAGATATCATCACTTCGTGCAAATCTCTACGATTTGTCGCAGTACACGAATTGCATCTTGCGTCCCTGGGACACGACCAGGTGAAAAATAACAATTTATGGTCTGAAATACCCGGGTCAACAGCAATAGTACATTTGAAAAAAAGATTGTTCTTTAGTAAAATAACATACATTCAACATTCAAAGAAAGTTTTATATCAAGAATAGCATCCGTTTTAGCGCATTTACAATACGTCAAATGTTTCCAGTTAATGGATGGCAAGTTGAAATCTCCTGTTATTATGACATTACGTTTGCAAAAACTTGACCAAATGTTCACACGATCTAGGAAGAAAGGCACATCAGCATTAGGGGCCTTGTAAACCCCCCAGAGTACAAACGACAACTAATTCATCATCTTCGATCTATTGCATAACATGAACATTTATACAGGACGTAGCAATCACTGCAATTCTCCCAGCAGGTGAACCACGATCGCGTCGATAAATGCAAAAACCAGGCGGAATAATGTCACTGTCACAAATGATTTCCTTTAACCAGGTCTCGGTCAAAACTACTAAGTGAGGGTCGTAAGTAAGTAACAAAATTTCATGTTTATCTAGTCTGTTGACAATGCTCCTGGTATACAAAGAATGGATACGCAAAATTTTTTTCTGCCTGTGATCGCCATAATTGGGATGCCTTGAAGTCAGCCGCTACAACTACAAGGTGCATCATCCCATACATAAAGCATTTTTTCAATGCGAAGTTTATTATTTACGAGTAACACTTTCTTCCACGTTTTATCATGTTTCGTATTTGGCCATAGCTGTTTTCTTTTTATTATGGTTTCCAAATAGTAATCATTTTGGATAAAAATGTTCGTCCCTTCTAACTTTCCAGATCTGCTGAGCACCTTCTGTTTCCCAATATAGATAGCGAAACAAAGAATAACCGGACGGTTTGACGAGGATTACCCAAGCCGGTGGATTCTAGCTACTGATTCGCAGTTTATTCCAAGTTTACCACAGAAAACTTCGTTTATAACTTTGCGCCGAAGTACCTCTTCAGATTCATTCGGCCCGTCCGTAATTCCAAGGACAAGCAATTATTTCGACGATTTTGGTCCTCCAGTGCAGTAAACTTACTTTGTTACTGCATGACTGTGTTTTGAAGTCTCATGAGATGATCATTTCGATTAACAATTGTGCTAGCTTTTTCGCTCACTTCCTTTAGTTAGCTCTCGACTTTCTCTAAACGTGCACCAAATTCGTTCGGAATCTTTTCAGTTTCAGTAAGCTTCAATTTCACTTCCTTCAAGTCGATAGGGATAGCCTCTTGACCTGATAACAACTTTTTGAACATCTCAGCATTTCTAGGACCGGGATTTTCTTCGACATCTTCACACAGTAATAATGTGCACACATGAAAACAATCACATGCGATGGAGAGCAGTGTGCGTGGGCTTGGCAGAACAAACAGACTCCGATCATCGCATCTACAGGTACAAGCATAACCAACCTGAAATATGTACGCAGAGCGCTTTTTGCACATGCCGCAGTTGTTGGTTCCACGAAGCCCACTGAAGATTCGGTCGCAGGGTGCTCTTATTATAGTTTTACACTCCAACGACGTGATGCCGCTCACGGGAATCGCATGCGCGGCGAAGTTCACGTTGACACGGTTGGTAGAACGACAGTCAAACTTGCTTGTCGATGCTGCGTTGATTAGCTCTCCTGCTGCGTTTACACACGTGCGCGTGCTCACGCCGATGACCGAGAGCAGCAAGGACTGGAACATGCACGCAGAGCGTATTCTGTACGTCCTGCAGTTGCTGGTTTCACCAAGCCCACTGTTTCATAACATTTGTTTGTGGGCTACCCTTCACAAAATTCGGAGGAATAATTTAGTCAAGGACATAATACCTGGTGTGAGCAACTTTAGTGATTGAACAGTGTAGCAATATATTCCACACATACGGGCAGGATAAGCAAATTGCATATATATACCTAAAAATATCGTATTTGCACCATTCTACCGCGCCACCGATTGTAACGCGCAGTTATATTACCGCCCAAATATTTAAAAAAACATAACTTTGTGCCAATTCTACCGCGTATATCAAGTAACGGAACCTGAGTCGAGGCATACCGCGCTGAAACCGTATTATGGAACATACAAAGGCACACAGAGACGCACACCGCCGAATCTTGAGTTTCAGTTTCGGTTGAATATTCAGACTGCCTCTGTCTATTCAGACTCTGTCTATGACTGACTATTGAGATTGCCTCGGTTGCAATGGCTAAAGGCAGATAAATTCTGCCTGACTACGTCTCTCCACCCATATATTTTCTGAGAGCAGTGAAAAATAATCAGAAACAATGGCTTTTTTTACATTAGAATATGACAAAAAGTATTTGAAATGCGGAAATAACATCGCTAACATGCACCTTAAGTTATGCCACATTATCAAACAATAATGGAACCGCAATAACCTATCAGAAGAACAAAAACAGGTAAAAAAAGAAAAAGATATAACTGGCAACATATTAAGAAGTACAAGATAGTCTTAGCGGCTAGTATCTATCGGAATCCGACGACTCCTCCTTTTCGCTATCTACCGACCAAAGAAAGTTATCTTCAGTTCGATTTAATGCATTAGAAATGCCGCACTTCTTGACGGCTCGCGCAACTATCGTCTGCGGGAGGGCATTCCAAGCACCGTGGAGTCACCTTTTATGCGATGTGTCTGAGCGTCGCTTTCTTCAGGCGGGGCAGTGTGCATAGCTACCAAGGTTCAAGCTTTTCTCTCTTTTTCTTTTAGGAATAATACGTTTCAGTTTTGATTTTGAGTAGAACTACAGTTACCATTGTGACGCACATTGGAAATCTGAACGCACCTTTTATTCAAAAAGAAAAAGGAGTGCACGTTAGAATCGTGTAAATATGCGTATGTGCGGAGCCCCACAGCAGCGATGACGGCGAAAATTCACTTGGGGTGCCCATGTAATTGCCATCGCCATGAAACTAGACCAGTTGTGACGCCTCGACAACTGCGCGCACGTGCGTGCGGGATGGCGAACCTTGCACACTCTCATTTATCGAAGTGACGTTTGCATTTACATACCTGGTTATCTATTTTTGTGATTTTGCGCATGTTTTGACGCGATCGGCACACGCTCAACGCACATAGGACTCCCTGTTAGATTCCTCCAAAGTAGGTCCACGTCTTGCTATATTAGTACAAAAAAAAAAAAGGTTCGTGTCCGATGGTGATAACAAGCAATTTCTTCTTCCAGCAAACTGTCCCAATGCTCAGACAATTAGGAATCGATCACACACATCCTTCTATCGCGTCAAAGTCGCTATTTGAAACGTAGAGTATCATACAATGCTATAGGGAACTGTAGGGTGTCTACGGAAGCTGCAAGCATGGCAGTTCACCTAGCATGGAAATGATGGTTTGTACATACACTGATTTGCGAGAACTTCGTCCTTCTGGCTTTAAATGGATTCGTGACTTTGGAAAGTGACCATTTTTTAAGAAAGTACGGCGTCATAAATGGTCAAACAAACATTATTAAAACTGACCGACGGCAGGATTCTAATACAGGATCTCTAGCACAGAAGTCCGATAATAAAACCATTATGCCACAGACGAGTGGTCAAGCGGAACCACTGCGATTAGCAGCTATTACGCATGCTTGTAGAGCCTTATAACCCTATGCGTTAAATAAATTATAAGTTGCTTTGAAATTCAGGTCAATTTAGGCCTAGGTGAGGCGCAATAAATAAAGCCACATGAACGTCTGAATCACAAGTCCGAAGATCACACAAATCCATGTACTACCCATCATTCCCGTGGTGGCTGAACCTTCGCAGCGCCAGAGTTCCCTCTTTGAAACGTCTCCTACATGCTTCACGAGCCAGTTTCTCGCATTATTCTCGCGTGCCGCTTTGGGACGCTGTGTTCCTCTGGACTGCCTACGGTATCAGCCCACATTTTTCATTAGACGGATTTTTAATTTGTTTGTGACATCTGACTATAATGTCATCCTATTGACAGTGAAGGCAATACGGAGTTGTTAACCAGAGGGCGTCTCCCATTGTATGCATTGGTAAACGCGAAAAGGTAATCCCCTCACACTTGCAACTTGTGATCCTACTGCGGACATGAATGCCCGTCGCTTGCTTTCTGAGACAAAAATTGAAGTTACCATTTAGCGGCAAATACGAGAGAAATTCGCAATAATTACGTCGCACCTCTTTGAGGTCATAGCCTTGATTTGAACCACGTTCAACACATTGTAATGTGTTGTTCAGCAGTTTACTCGACGTAAGTCCTGCTCTCTCTCTCTCTCCTATATATATATATATATATATATATATATATATATATATATATATATATATATATATATATATATATATGTGTGTGTGTGTGTGTGTGTGTGTGTGTGTGTGTGTGTAAACACCATGTCGCCGGCTTCCCACACTTCAAGCACCCCCTTTTTTACTACTTTGAACCTACTAGTGCACAGACCCCTTAATAAAGCGTGCACAGTTTTTTCCCGGCCGTTCTCAAACGAGCGAGTTGCTGCCGCGTCTATCACCAACGCACTAACGAAGGCGATGCGTCCTTGTTAGCAAACTTCTCGCTCTATCACTGCGCCAAGAGCGACAGGAATGGCGCAGTGGGCGAAAGGGTGCGTTACGCGACTGCGTTCACCAGAGACTGCGACAGGCTATACGTGAAGCGAGAACATGCGCCTACAAGCATCTGCTCGTGACGAGCGTTCCAAAAAGTCGGCGGGTACGTCTGCCGGATCGTCTTTGGGGAATAAGCGGGACACCACTCGTACACCCTCTATGACAATGCCGGCATGGATGGAGAATAGGGGGTCTGGCATCTGTATACCTTCCCCTCCACCCCTGAACCGACAAAGCCCGGCTGGCAGGCCGCGGTTTCCATTCAATCAGACCTCATTGACGAACCGGCACTCCCATCCTTTGCTCTCCGGCGTCCCGGAGGAGAATCCCCACCTCTTGCGACGAAAGGACGCTTGACAGCATGGATCATGGCAGAGGAGCTCTGTCGTAGCCCTCATTTTGCGGACGACTCCTCAGGGGATTCGTTTTGCTCTTCGCCTGGTCCTATATCTTAGCAGCCGCTGGTCGTCTTTCTGGTGTACAATAGCGCCAATGAGCAGTATGACATCCTGTGTCACAAAAGTGGGGTGGGTAATCCAGCGGAGTAAAGAACGAATAAGGTAAATTGCATTTACTGGCATCAAGCGTGGATATATATAGCTTAAGTTTTTCTTTCGCTGTGTTTCGCAACTAAAAGGGATGTACTCTCGGTGAGTCCTTCGGGCTATCTTGTAGGCGCAATTTAATTGACTTCTTAAACAAGTTAGGTTATCACAAGGGCTGCGTAACAGAAATCAGTCGCCTTCTAGCCTATTCTCCCCGCTGTTTGCGCAGTTGAACAACCATTGTCATTGTCAGCAGCCAATGTAAGTTCTATGGAGAATTACAGTCGGAGGCAGAGTGCTAGACCCAGGCACAACAAAGCAGATAAATGACAAGCGTTGTGTGTTGGTTGTGTTAAGCGTATATAAGCAGCGGACAAGCAATGAACTCAATAAGAGTTTGCAGTTCGTCTCGCCGTGCTCCTTTTCTTTTTTTTTTTTTTTCTTTTTCGCTCTATGCTGTTATTTCGCTATCCTACTTTTTTGTTCGCTGCGTTGCCGCGGTTACTTCGCTGAATGCATCGTCCTGGGAAAACGAACACTTAGTCAAACAGTTGTTTTTTTTTCGCTGAAAAATATTACGCTGATTCGATGGGAATGTTTCGTGGAAGATTGCGGATTGATAGAATCTCCTAAATGCTATATTGTTACATCTCTGTCCGGTGATAACAGCTCGACTCCATGGCTTACAACGAACGCAGACAAGTTTACCACAGTTGTTGCTCTTTCTTGCCTTTCTTTTTCGGTGAGCGCCTCGTTCCTGCCGTTTAAATGAAGACGCGCACATCGCACTGCAAGCTCGTGAACCAAGTACATCTGACGGGCATCTCTATACATACTGCTACAGTAATTATCTTTCTGTCGTCCCGGGAATGCTGTCGCCTTCGTATCCTCGCATTCTGTGCGGCGGCTTTCCTGGAGAGATGTCTCGTAGCATCGCGAAAGTATGCCGCCTTTCGGAAACGTCTTTCTCGGCGTGCGTCACATACTCCAGTGCGCGGAGCCTCCCGGAAGGGCCTGCAAGTGACGCCAGGCCCCGAGGGCAGAAGACGGCGACCAGCGAGAAGTACTCTCTTCGTTGGCCAGCGAGCTTCGGCATCGCCCGGCGCGGCAATTGCATCTCAGCGGGTGGTAGCTTTCTCTCTGGCCTCTTTGACGTACGGCTCGGCTCGAGCCTCACTCTCTTTTGTGTGCCTCTCGCGTGCTTGCGACTCGCCAAGGACCGAAGCTATTGAGGCCGTTGGGATGGACGTGCAACCTGTGCGCGGATCCGCGCCGCCGCTCTCGTCCGCTCCGGGGTACGACTCTCTGATGAAGTGTGCACCGTCCTCCCTTTACTCGGAACGGCAACTCTTTGCGTCGCCTCTTTCTGTGGTGGCCGCCGTACAGCTAGGCCACGTGTCGTGGCCAAGGGCGACTGCGCTGCGATGCGGCAGAATGAGAGGTGACAACGATTATCGTCACATCTGAGGTATAGGACTACAGACTTCGTCTGTCCTTTTCTCAGGGAGGAAAAAAAATTATGCTATCTATTTGCACTGGGTAAAGACAAAGCAGAACACCGCCCTACCAACGTTGCATGATTATAAAGTGGTAGAAGACGTTTCAAGATAAAAAAAAGAAGGAAAGCATGGTAGGTTAACAATGTTCCACTTGGTTTGCTACCTTATACTGCAGAAGGAGCAAGCAGGCAGGGAAGAAAAAGAAGCCGCTTTCGCAGATCTGTTGTCTTGAGAAAGTGCAGCAGCGCCTTTCTGGTCCCCAACACGAATGACAGTTGAGCCCATGGTGGCTTTATGCCCATAGCAAATATATGGACACTCTAGGCACATTTTTGCTGTCGCCGCCGACTCTGTGAGGTTTTGTATAGAGTGCAACTACGGTGACATCCTATCGAGCCCCGCACGCTGTATGCTGTGGCTGCGAAGGAATGTGTGCGAGGGAGCGAGTGCATAGACAGTGATGTTACTGTGATCAAGACATCTGGGTAATTCTGTTTCGCCATTTCATTTAGTCAGTTGTACTTCAATCTGATTTAACCGCACATTGATAGCGAATTTCCCCATCATACAAAAAAAGGAACATTGCTGCTGTGATATTTACACAAAGCGCCCAATCTGGATATATTTGGCCCTTCAGGTGGCTAAAATGGTAGGAATTTCTTTGAATTTCTGACTTATTTATTTATTTATTGTTTGTCAGATCAACTTACAGGCGCCTAGGGGGAGCATACTGTGAGAGAGTATTGTGATGAACAGTAGTAGGGATGATGACGAATTGATTACAAAAGATGCAGAAAAACGCATTCTTACATAAGGCCTCATTAATATTTCTTTAAGTAGAGTAGGTATAGTGCGCAATCAAACCAGTGGCAACATAACCAAGCTGGCGTTGTGAAATATACAATGAATGAATGAATAGAATTTATTGTTAGGAAAGACAGAGAGGTCGACCTGAGTTAGTGCGCTCTAGTCTGCTACTCTGCACTGGGGAAGAGGGAAGGGGAGTGAAAGTACTGGGATGGATGATGATGATAAGAGAAGTGGTGAGTGCTTATGTACTTAAGACAGTTGTCTCGCTAGAGGCGCTCGTCAAGCTTGGTGTCCTGCAGGAACTTCAACAATACTTTTGTTGCACGTATTGAAATTGCAGTGTCAGGTCATGGGCCGAGGATAGCTTCCTCCGACAGTAGTTGTCTTCCAACGCTGGCTAGGAAACTGTCTAGAGTCCTTCGTTCCAGCATATATGCTGGGCAGTCGCACAGTACGTGTTGCAGTGTTTCGGGCATCTGGTAGTGTTCACAATCAGGGCTGTTCGATTGGCCGATGAGGTGTGCGTAGCGACGGGGCAAAGCCACGCCGAGCCGAATCCTGTGTAGCAATGATGTTTTGCTCCGTGTAAGCTTCCGGGGCAAACAGAATTTACCGTCTGGGTCAATCATATGTAGACGTCTGTGAATGTTATCAGAGTGGGCTCTGTAGGCCTTTGTAAGGTCCTGCATGAGTGTCTTGATCATGGAGTTGGTGTCAGGTCGCGAGTAGGCAATCCGTACTTCATCAGAGGAAGAGGAGGCCGATCTTGCCTCACTGTCAACGAGTTCATTACCAAAAACACCACAATGGCTAGGCACCCATTGAAAGGTGATCACGTGGCCACTTAACTCGGCACTGTGATGAACCTCGACGATTTCCAGCACGAGCAGATAGTATGGTCCTTTCTTTAAAAAGTATTTTAGCGCCTGTAGCGCTGATTTGGTATCGCACAATATCGTCCATTTATGGGGTGTCTGCGTTCTCATAAAGCGGACAGCCTCCCGTATTCCCGCAAGTTCTGCAGCCGTAGATGTCGATTTGTGGTCTAATCGAAATCGCTGAGCGATTCCAAGTTGTGGGATGACAAATGCGGCCGTTGTGGCAGATGGCAACGCAGATAAAGTATGTAACGCCCATGAATCAAAAGCAACAAGGCTAATAGTAAAACCATAAATAGAGAAAAGACGTAACTTTAAACAACCTGTAGAGCACGCCTACCCACTGCAGATCAACCACCTAACCATCAACTCTTCGGTTCTGCAGAATAAAAGACACTCTTGGTAGCAACCAGTAGAATTCACTATAACGAGTATATCACTGGCTGATATACAATATTTGCTTTGGTAGGAACACGGCCTCACAATTTTTTTCACTGTTTTCTTTGGATATCTCCCTCCTGCAATCTCTGTCATAATACTCAGAAGTTTCGATCGCTCTCCAGTGCACAGATATTGCTTGAAAATTGTCAAGAGTTGTCGCCGGCAGCAGACGCTTAAAAAGACACCTTCCCAGCCACAGCCACAAGTCCCTTTTCTACGAAAGCTGATTACCGTTCCACAAGCTAGAGGTGACAGGACTCGCTGGCAGAGCCAGCATAATGCTCAAGTGTGTTTTTCCTTGTTCAGACCGTTCGAGCTTTCTTAGTGACGTCCTTTGCAAGAAGAATCGACGTATAACGTCGTGCACGTATAAGCAAACTCATGCAACAAAAGTCTAACTTATTTAACGAAAGGAAAAATTGCAACGATGACCCCCTAGAAGCTACTGTTGTAAGTTCAATTGCATGTGAGCGTGCCATTGCAAGGTGGCCATACTACCCGCTCATTTCACTGCTCAGCATCACGCACGACCCTCTCATTGGGATGAATAAATCATGCTAAAGATGAACATCAGCAGAAGCCAAGCGGCGAAGCCTGGATAGTGTCCTCCTTGCGGTAGCGCTATGCACCTAACAAAATGATGCGCAAACAGTCAGCTCAGAGAATATCGCAAAAATGTCGACATAAGATAGAATCGTTTTCTCGTTAATATTGCATAGTGAGGTCCACATTACAAATTTTCATAAAAACACATTTGTCAGGAAAAGCTGCAGCCAGTTAATGAGGGATAACATTAAAGTGGTTATGATAGAGTGCTTGGCTTAGTAAAACGCTTTCTTGGGCAAGTTGTTTCTTAACCGAGAAGGGGAAACAGAAGCGCGAAAGAAATAAGGACCAGATGAGTACACAGGACTGGCACTTACTTCCAAATAAAGTTTATTGAAAAACGTAATGTTTATAAGTACATCACAAGACCAGCATTGGGTATCACATTTATGATAAAACCATAAAATATCAAATAGTCACCAGATCACCCGCAAGAGAACCGCATCATGGCAGAACCATGGCAGAACCATGCGGCCCAGTATACCAGAGCTATACCGGGCATTGCCTAGGGCAGTCGAGATTATCGAGATTATTGATAAGAGACAATCGATCGAGATTATCGCACGCCACAATGTTTACCTATAAAAAATGCGTGAAGGAAGGTTGAATAACATTCGCTGATCCAGCAATGAAAGAAAACTTATAAAAACAAGACTTTACAAGTAGATGCTATGCCTGCACCGAAGGGAAAACATAACAGAAAAATAATGCAAGACAAACCGAGGATATTTGACTAAAAGGTTATGAAACATGAACTATTAGAACAATAAGAATGCTTAAAAATTCAGGTGCTGCCTCAGCAAACAGGAGCATACACGAGACATGAACAAAAAACAATGATATTCCTTAAACAGCGAGTTGCTGCGTCCATAAATTGGAACAGTACATGTATCCTCAAAGGAAGGCAACTTCTTTGTCGTCATTAAGTGCTAAAGATGGCGTGTAGGCTAACTGTTCTGTTGAAAATTAAGTCTCCGCAGCAAGGGACAAGTGCAATCCCAGAAACCCAGGCGGGATGACGTCAAATGAGATACGCGCCCGATGCTGAGTGCATGCAGCCGCCAGTTCTTATCACCGCAAATGCAGCACTGACTTGGAGGTGAGTTAGCTGGTCGAGATGATCCGGAACGATGCTAATGAGCCACTGGCGTCGTATCTCTAGTTTACAGCAGACTCGAAGCTTTGGGGCGGGCGCTCACAGGTGGTAGAAAAGTGTCGTAAAATGTTGAGGGGTGAGATGCCGAATATTGATTCGCCGTTAAGTGGACGCAGTTCATGCACCGGGACTATTGGTTTCAGAATACTTATATTGTCGAATGGAATCGATATAAAAAAAATTACCGGGATATTGAATGACCAACAACTTCCTGCCTCCTTCAGAAAGAGCACTAAAGCTGGAGAACGAATCGGAAAAAAGAAATATGCAGATGCATCGCAAATGTTTGAATTGCTGTGATTCGCGAAGTGGTTAAAAAAAATTTATGTGCACTAATGCCGATTTTTTCCCAAGAAATTGAAGTAACAATTATGTAAAAAGACCAAGGAGAGAAAATTTTATTAGAAGTTAGAAGATATGAAGCATAAACAAAAAATCACTGCTCAAATAGAGTGGTTGCCTGGGCTAGTTCGTAATTCAAAGGTGTATGTCGTCTCTCGCAGTCCTTTTTTTTTTTTGCGCTGTACGTTATCTTTTATCACTGCTCCACATGCTCATTTTAAAGCAATGAGTTGGTAACTATGCGCAACAAACGAATAATTTTGCCTGAATTAAACTTTTCAGACACGACAAAATTGTATAGTGACAAAATACCTTTTAAAGTCAGCTCTTACTCTCAAACGGTCTGTTACGTAGCTGGAAAGCTACTTGCTTGGTCAGATGACGTGGGCACACGTTCACATCAGCACCTCCAGATATATGGACAAAGAGTTCGTTGCTCCAGTTTGTTCAAATAGAAGCGCATGTTCTTTGCCTGAACACACAGATACACATTTAACATCACATGATTGTTGTTTGCGTTCCCTTTTCATCCTGGATTGCCGCATCATTTGGCGCTCATTTGAAATGTACTACGCGTTTATGTTTGGTCGTTGGTGATGATGCAACGGTACGTCTAACTTAAGATATCAACCTTATCGAAAACCAGTGGTTGATTACGCGCCTGACAATACCTGCTTCTAGCTTTAAGTTACATCAGGATATATTACCTAACCATTTCACGTTTAATTTTGGGAAAGATGAAGGCCGTTGTCCACTAGAATGTACACAGGGTATTATATTTGGAGGTCGTAGTTGTCGGGAGGACCTTGACTCTTCGTCGGGACTTAGGCTAGCAGGGTTTATTTGCATTATTTACATTTGAACATGGGATACATTTACACAGTCTAGCGTGACTCCCAAATGGAGCCCGCAAGACGAAGCATACAGCAAACGAGCACACAGCTCACGAGTACATTTCGAGCACGACAACGAGCACCAGCACCCTGTAGCAGCCGACAACCGCTGCTTATAGCACTCTATTTGTCCCTAGTTCCCTAGGTGAGGAAAACGTTCGACCAGTCAATTTGTAGAAAGTCCTCGTGGTCGCCTTTGTAAGGAGGGGGTAGGGGTTTTACACACACACATGCCGCAGAGGTTTCGGTGCTCTCTCCAAGGGCCGACGACCTTTGCACTGCAGTTGTCGTGGTATCTATTGTCTTGCGTCCCCGTAGTCAGGAGGTCACGCCCAATCACAGCAGGCGCCTCTAAATTGCAGAGCTGCCTTTTTTCTGTAATCGCCACGTGTGTCGGCAGACTGTGACGAATCCTGGGGCCCCCGTACCGCAAAGCACCGTTTTGTCAGGGAGGCTCCCCCTGCCACAGGGAGACCATGACGACCCGGCAAATTAACCAACAATGCACGGGGCGCCAAACATGGCCAGCCCTGCTGTCGTCACCGATCCTCCAAACGAGGCGCATGGTCGGTTAACGCTGTCCTCGCTGGTTCTCTTCGGGGAAGATCGCAACGCTCGCAGCTGCAGCCGGCTGAGTAAACCTGCAGGTCCGCAGCTCGGCAGGCCAATCCTAACAAGGGTCTGAGAAGGTTAACAGCGGATACGCGAAGCGGTATTGCAAAGTTGTTTAACCATGGAGGCTGGAAGAATCGTTCTTTTCTTCCATATTCAATCGGAAAACGCTACTAGTGAGCTCATTTGCTAGTGCTGAAAGTTAATTCATGTGGTGTGAATGTTAGTGCGACGAAGGTGGCAGGTAGAAAACAAAATAAACATCAAAACCCTATAATATCGTCACAGGGAGTATTTACTCAACAGTAAACGGCTATCACTTGGCTAGCCAAGACTGCACAGGGAACACAAGTTTTAGCAGGTCTTTCAGTCGGACAGCAGAGAGTCTGGCCCAGCCCAATTCAACGTCTTTGTCTTCGCCACTGCTCGTGACAATATTGTGCTTCTAAACAAATATCGTAGTTCCGATTTTACTTTAAGTTTACAGTGGAGGTTACCTTTTAAAAGTGACCTTGTAATTTATGCATACACATACGCGCAACAGAATCGCGCCGCAGAAAACTCGGCGCCTACACCATTGCTCAACCTGTCATGACTCGTACACATGCGATGCAACGCAGGTAAGTCAAGCTTTCTTTTATATGCACTTTGTAATTGATCTAAGGCAAGTGTTTCGAGCTCACATCGCTTATCATGATGCCGGTAATCGATATGGCAAACGGAAGCAGTGTCGGCACCATGTCCCAGTTTGAGTTACTTCTCCGCGGTCGCCTAATCGATGCGAAAATAAACGAAGTTACGACCTTTTAGGCCTGAGAGTACTCACAGCGTAACGCCCTATGGGCGACATCTTTCGGAGCTGACAAAGGTAATGCTAAAGCGGACAGAAAGAACAACAAAGTTCAGCTTAGCTAAACTTAGAGCCCATTTAAAAGTAGAGAGGCCGTCACTTTATCTTTACGGACAAATGTTTGGAAGAAGAAAACTATCACATGACTTGAAAGACAACATCGTCCAGAAGGAAGAGACAGTCATAAGCCAGACAACCAGAGACAGTCATAGAGTGAGCCAGACAGCCAGAGACAGCCAGACAGTCTGTCTGGCGTTTCGTAAAGGATAAATTCTACAACCAGAAAATAATTTGTAGTCCTTTATATTTAGTACCAATACTGAGGTACTGCCTTCTTGTCCTCTTATCCGAGTAAAATTGCAGTCCTACAACATGCTAAACTTCTAAGTTACAGGCTCACACTTTCTTTACAGTAGCTAAAAGAGGGAGAGAGATTCAATATGCAAAAAAGAAGTGAGGCATGCAGACAGGACACAAGAGTAGAGAAGTGGACAACACGAACTTTGTTGTTCGTGTTGTCCACTTCTCTACTCTTGTGTCCTGTCTGCACGCCTCAATTCTGTTTTGCATAATGAATCCTTACCAACTAGCTCAGCTTTCTGTCGTTCTAAGAGAGATTCAAGCTTTATTTATGTGCTGGAGAAGTTCGCCTGACGTGCTACTCCAGGTGCTGAGCGACGATTATGATATACATAGTGATGACCAATTAAACACCACATACAGTCACACACAGGCAATTACATTCTCCACATTATCAACAGTGTTTCCATTTCAACAATCTAATTACAGATATCCGGACACCATGCGCAACATGACGCTTCAAGCCCCTTCATAAGTTTTCCCGTGTCCCCAAGAAGTCGAAAGCGAAAGAACATGAAAACAAACGCAGAAAAATAATAACGTGTGAAGAACGAAACAAGGAAAGGTATTCGAACAAGCCACCGGAGGCGAAAATCGAGAACACTAAGCAATAGCGGACAGCAAAGAAAAAGAAAGCAGCCTCTTGGTGACAGACGTGGCACTACTACCTACGCGCGTACTTACAAAGTTTCTTTCTGGGCGCAGTCTTCCCAGTTGTATATACAAGAAAACTAAGATGACAAAGCTTGGGAACAAAATGAACCCCCCTATCCACACGACCCGTCATAAGGAGAAACATGTCACTCTTTTTTTCCCCCACTTAGTTGGAACGAAGCGGCACGCGGTCGAAGCCCATTTGCATATCCCATTAATCTCGACAGCGGCTGTCGCACGCAGCAGTGATCGACAGCTTAAGGGGTGCCTCCCAGTAGCGCGCCGATAATTTACGCGCGAAGCCTTCCGTGTTGCGTAAATCTGCAGCATCCCTCGGCAACACTCCCGCCTTCCACGAAGGGTTGCGGCCCATATTGCAAAGCGATCGGCTCAGCTATTTGGTGTGTATAGGTATGCGAAACCGAAGAAGAAAGTACCAGGTCATTTTCGCTCATTTCCCCAGACGCTGAAGCTACTAATCTTGCATACTGAAACAATTCATCACGCCAGCAGTGTTGTTTCCTTCTATGGCTTTCAGCTGAAAGGCAGGTGTTGCGGATGTGTTTGTGAACTGGGGTACTTTGGTAGCAAAATAAGAAATACATTGATTTTCTTACTGATTGTGCGGATCGCACGACCGAACCTTGAGTTAAGTAGGCATTGTACGGCCTTCTTTATTTTCTTAATTTCTTTTTTAGCAATATATGGTCGAAACGCAATAATTTCATCATCTGCGTCAGACATCAAACTTTGGTGTTAGCATTTTGGAAGTAAACGGCTCGTAGCGATGCCGCTTTTAAACAGAAACATGCTGGTTCACCAAGGCCAACAGCGGCACTTGAATCAGATTTTCTTGGTGCCGCAGTTTATTCGTTTTCTAGGTTCTCAAAATGATGGCCTTACGTTCGTTTCTGACACTGCCCTTGTAGGCACCGCATAAGAAATTCCTTTTCAACACGCTCATAAATAAGAAACCCAACAATTACAAATATTGAAAACTGTGATTATGTTCCCAACAGTGATTGAAAACTGCGAAATAGTTATGTGACGTAAGAATTAAGCAATGGCGAAAGAGAAGGAAGATTCCAAAAGTTCAACTGTAAATGCAATCAAATAGTATAGCATACTTGCCGCGCTGTTCCGGCAAATTTTTATGCTCGCTATACAGAGTTTCCTTTCTGCGTTTTTGTTTTTCCTTCTTCATAAATAGCATTAGTTGATATTATTATTAGCACTACAAATATTTAGCCATGTCAGATAAACGGCAAATGTTTACTGTAATTTTTGATAAAATGTGCGTATGTAAAAGGAGAATAACCGATACATCCCTCTAAGGAAAAATGAGAGATCCACCCAATCGTAGGAATTGCTACGAAGGAAATCCGTACGGGTTCCTCGAAAGAAAATCCTCGCAGTTGAAGAAAAATTTGTCCTGGTCCGGGACTCGAGCCCGAGACCACCGCCTTTTCGGGGCACGCGCTACCATCTGAGCTAAACAAGCGGCTAGCAGATGGCGGGGCGAAGTCGAATTTGTCACCTCGAACCAAAGGAAAGAGTTTGACGTAATAGTTCTGCGGAAACCCGCAAGGTGGAGAGAAATGACTAATCAAGGGAAAATAAGGGAAACTAAGTGATATGCTAGCCGCCTGGGTAGCTTAACCCATGGCAACGTATTCTGTTTCTCTCAATGGCTAGGCTATAAAATACCTGACGCGGAGACTCATTTCGATTGTACATATACTGAGGTTCCTGTGCGGAAAAACCTGGGGCACATCAGTACGGTCCATGCTGAAGCTGTGCAGAGCACAGTTTCTGAGCTTTTTACGGTACAGCTGGTTTTGGCAAACACATGTAAAAGAAACATTCTTACTCTCGAAGGTTTGCAAGGCCAGGCTCTACGGACCGGTCATGGACTACCAAGATGCCCCTCGACTCACGCAACAATCATCATTCCAAGAGACTACTTGGTTCCAACAGATATAACGATTGACAACCTTAGAGCAGACATTCGACACCTGTGTCGCGTACCCAGTCGTTATATTGCTGCTTTGCCAGCACAAGGACCTCAAGCCACCTTTTGCAAACTTGTTGCGACACATAAAGTCTAGCTACCGTCGTGCTTTACACCAGTAGCAAGACCACTGTTATTCCTCTGCTGCCTACGACGACAAGTACGCCTCACGATTCCAGGAAATACGAAAGAGACCCGTGATTCAACAGTGGCTCTACGTCAGTTCACACTGTCATTTCTCAACGAGGCATGTCAACAAAGAACACACATTTACACCGATGAATCTGTCTCAGCCACCAGATCCACAGGCGGTGTTATCATACCGGCCTTACAAGTTACAATTACTTTCAAGGTGTCCCGTATAACGACCTCTACGGCTACAGAACTTGCCGCTCTGCGTGCCGCTGTTAATTACATCGCACAAGCCAAACCTCTAACTTGGGTCGTTTCTTGTCACTCCAAGGCAGCGCTTTAGAGCCTGCAGTCAGCCTCATGACGCAAGACCCATGAACAGAGGTTCTCCATCAAGCCCTCATAACCGGACATGACATCATCTTCCAATGGCTTCCGGGACACTGTGGCATCGTCAGAAATGACCTTACTAATGAAGCCGCCTCCCCAGCCCATAAAGAAACCCTGACACTTCCTATATCATCATCAAGGACAGATGCTGCGAGGGGTCTTCATTTACTTGCTCAAACCAAGACTGAAACTTTGTAAAGTACCCCGATTTTCCCTAACTGCCGTCTACACGGGCTGTATCTTACATTGATGCTTAAGATTCCATCGAACTTCTCCCGCCGTGATATAACTTTACTGTGCCGCCTCTCGTTAGAGGTGGTTTTTACGAAGGTCTACTCATTCCTTACTGGAATGACCAACACACCGATCTATGACTCGTGCAACTGTGAAGTGACGATTGAGCACGTGTTGTGTTTTTGTAATCTCTATGCCAAAGAACGCGACCTTCTTCAGAAGGTGTTAAACCGATTAGATAACAGACCATTTTCCGAGAATAAGATTCTCGGACCATGGCCCCACGCGTCGCAGGATTACAAAGCGACGCGAGCACTGCTACGTGTCATGAAAGCGACTGGCCACAGTGACCGATTATACGCGTGAAGTTATGGACATCCACACGTATTCACATCCATAGTACATTCTTTCCTCCCTCTACTCTCTTTTCTTCCCTTAAGCATCTTCCCCTACGTAGGGTAGCAAACCGGACGTGTGTCTGGTTGACCTCCCTAGCTTTCCTTCCTTCCTTTTCCTCCTGCTCCTCCACATCATTGGTAGGGAAATCCTGTAGGGGAATGAGGAACCATGACAAAGACATGCTTACATAATCCAATAGAAAAAAATATGGCAGACGTAGCACGTTTGTTGGATGCAACGTTAGGTGAAGTTTTTCTGACACTTTTGAATTAATATCTATGCAAGGAGACACACGATGCGCGTAAATTATGTAGAGCTCGCGCACCTGTTCGAATGTTGATTGAAACGTTTGCTAAGCTGGTAAATAAATGCTGTATACCTCAACTTCTTGCATATAATAGCCTTTACTTTATTCGAGCTCACCGTGCAATCTCATGCAATGTTTGTGCTTATGCACCGCTTTAATCCTAACATACTTGTCATGTAATGTTTATGTTTATGCGCCACACAGCTAACAAGATATGCCAAAATGCAATGGTCAAGTCATGCGGATGGCACACTGTGAGTCGTCGATGCAGAAATGTCAAGACGACGATTGCGATGCTTGATGCTTGTCTAGTTAAGAACGGTGAGGATAGGCGAACGCGGAGATGAGGGTGAAGAATATGTAAAGGTATTTAAATCTTCTATGCCCCTTGCGTCACAATGAAACAAACCCAGTGGACCAATCACGTGGAAGAACATATGTAAGCAATGTAAGAAATTCAAAAAAGAAGTTGAAAATTATGTGATTTTTCATTCAAAGATATCTGCGCTTTAGAAAAACCGAGAGAAAGAGAGAGAAAAGTTTAATGATACAAATGCACGGAGGTCGGCCTGAGGTATATTCCTCTAGCGAGCTACTCTGCGTTGGGGGAAGGGGAAGAGGGAAAGAAAGGGGAAAGAAAGAGGCGCATGATGGGTGACGATGACGAGAGAAGGAGGATGTAAAACATATCGCAAGCAATTTGGCATGCTCAAAGCCTACAGTCCAGGCCCGTACTTTTTAAAAAGTTCAGTAACGCCTGGCCTCGAAACTCGATTGAGCGTCTGACCAAGGGCCTAAAATAACCTCCTCCTACAATGGGGGGCTGTCGAGACCCGTAAGGTCATTGTTCAACTTTTGAAGCTCTTCCACGTACTTAGGGCAGTCACGAAGCACATGACCTATAGTCTCATTAACCTTGCACAACTCACAGTCTGGAGACTCAGTGCGTCGCATGAGGTACACTTATCCGCGCCTAAACGCTACCGCAAGTCTTAGTCTGTGCAGAAGACTGGCGCAGCTGCGTTGAATTTTCGACAGTAGCCTAAATTTCATGGTCGGGTCCAATCTCTGGAGTCGTCTGTAGCGATTATCCGGATTGTCCCAGTGTTTTTCTGTCGATTTTCGGATGACACTGGAGAAGAGGCAGTCGGCGTCCGCTCTTGAAAAAGGAATTGCAAGCAGTGACTCTGGTTCTTCGGGTGCTTTCTTCGCTTCGGCATCGGTCAGTTCATTGCCGTGTATACCACAGTGACTGGGAATCCACTGAAATGTGATGTGGTGGCCGTTTTCTTGCGCTAAAGTGTAGAGCTCGGCAGTTTGAAGAGCCAACACTCTGTAAGCGCTTTCTTTCAACACCACTCTAAGAAGTTGGAGAACCGATTTTCCGTCACTGAAGACTGTCCATACTTGAAGAGGCTGTCGCGAAATATATTGAACGGCCTCTCTGATTGCCACTAGTTCCGTAGATGTTGTAGTCGTCTTGTTACACAGACGAAACCGTCGAATGACTTGATGCACAGGCAAGACCAAAGCGGCACCAGACCCATACGACGAGCCGTGGCCACACCCGGACCGTGGCCACACCCGTCACTGGTACCGAAAAGCGACTCGTGCACCAGCACAATAGTTGAGGTGCACCTGCTTGAGTGACTGTTTATAGTGTCCCTGTGCATCCTCCCACACGCACTCAGTGCTCACTCTCTTTCTCTCTTCCTCTTTCTATTCCCCTTTCCCCTATTAGCAGTGTTGGGTAGCAAAGCGGATGCTCGTCTGGTTGACCTCCCTGCCTTTCCTGTCCTTGCTCTCTGTCTTTCTCTTAAAAACGCGGGACCTAGGTTCGCGAACTGGCGCTACATCCTAGTTCGCAATTCCGTGCTATGTAAGCTTGAGAATCGGAGGGACAGTGCACAGGTTTGAAGAGTGTGGTAGCCCAAAGCAAGAAAAAATCAAATGAGTTGTTCAGTATAATGCAGTATTCAATTAAGAGGTATGTGCTATTTAGAGATACCTCTGAGGCTACGTTGTATGTACAGGTTTTATGTCGTGATATATTATTTCATTACGCGGAACGAAGATGCGCTCACTCGCACTGCTCTGTCAGTCAACATGGCAGAGTTAGAAAGGACTGACCGGGGCATTATTCATCCATGTATACAAAGACATATTCCGCAAGAGACTGATCGACTGACCGACGCTAAACGATGGACGGCTGGAAAAGGAAAGCGTCACTTTAAAAAGCCCTATTTAACTGTATTTCTGAGTTACAAATGATTGTTATTTTTCTTATTTATAGCAACGTAATTTGCTCTTTCATATAATCAGAATGAGTGCCGCGAAATTTGAGTTTCTGTCTTTGCCATGACGTGCAGGTAAGAGGGTGTAGTGGTCACAGCTAGGCAGTGGCTGAAGATAGAAGAAAGAGAATTGCAGTGGTATTAAACACAGTTTACTTACTGAACCTTTCAAAGAGGACCGCCCCTCCCCCCCCCCCCCGCGCGCGTTATACACCACCGCACTTATTTTTTTTCAAACAGCTATGCTAATAGCAATAAGATGGCTCTCCTTTTTAATATGCGACATGTACGAAGGAAAAAGAAACAGAGTAATGGCGTGAGCATTATTAGAAATAGCAGCCTGTGGAATTACCTGCGAGCATACCTAACGAATTCGACGAAAATTCAGAGTCCAACACTTGATTGCATGACTCCGAAAACATTGAAATACAGAACCTCTAAGTGCAAAGGATAATGAATAAAGTATACTGCCGCAACAGTTCTCTCGAAGTTCTCGTCGACGGAATTGTATTATGACATGTAGAATAAATGTAGAGGAAGAAATAGAAGAATATGTCATTTTAACACAAAGAGAAGTGCGCGCTGATGTGGAATAACCTAAACGAAATGTAATTGACTTGTCGACCGATGGGACGGCGTGCATGAAAAACAAAACAAGCACTAGGTAACCACACAGAAAAACCTTGTGAGACGACGGCATTTATTCACCACTGGTGGACTTTTCTCGGGCCCCCGGAGGCCAATTTTTCGTCGGCAAAACTCGTTAGGCATTGTGAAAGTTTCCTAGCGCAGTCGTTGACATTTATTACAGTTGTCGCTCATATTCATGCCGATTCTTTCAATCCTTGTGCCGCGAGACGACTAATTAAATTTATCTTCCTTTTGCGCTTTCTTTTTTCTTGATTCTCATTTTCCGCAAAGTTATTGTGTCTAAAGAAAGACTTTGCGGAGCTGTTACTTGTCACGGGGAAAAAAGAGCGAGAAACTACAGCCAAGGCGACGTCCGCTTATTCAAATCTAGCAGTCGGTTAGTGCAATATTACCTTACCTGCATGCTGGATTATTCGGTTTGTTTGTCTTCAGGTAATAAAAAAACGACATCTTAAATAAATAATAGGAGTGCCACTCGTGTGGGGTAAGAATACATCGAAGCTTACGCTATAGAGAAGACGTGCACCTCCTGGGATCCATCCACTTTTATTTCCGCCCCAAATTTCACTCTCAGCTGAGTATAATTTTTGTTTTATTGCGATAGCAATTATAGGGATACTACAGGCGGATTTCTGTCGTCGCCGTCGCCGTGAAGTTCCGTATAAGTGAAAGCCTGCGAGGGTGAGCCGGCGAACGCGGTTCAGACTCGCATAGAGAAGTGGTTCTTGTCGGGAAGGAGAAAAGGCTAGCGCTATTTTCTGCAACCCATGCGGGAGCACGGCTCAGCGCCAGCAGGGTGGAGGGGATGGGGTTAAAAGAGAGAGAGGGTAGGAAGGAGAAAGGCATACGCGAGCGAGGAACGCGGCCCGGATGCGTCCCATCTCCTGTGGCGCACAAGGCAGGGAGGTGAGGCGAGGGAGGAGAGGCGTCCTTCTCCGGCGGCTGCTACGGTGCGTCGATGTCGTCTTCACCCGCCGCTCCGTACAGAGTGGACAGAAACGGGGCGTCTTCTACAGTGTGGCCACGCGAATCGCGGACGCTGTATAGTAGACGCCTTTGGCGGGCGCCGTACGCGTTGCCATCGCTCGTGTCTTGAAAGCTGTATGCGACGTGGCTAAAATGTGCGCCCGCGCAGACCTCATCTTCAAAGCGATCTCCGATGTTTGCAGAGTGCGCACAGTGCCGGTAGCTTCGTATGCGCTGTGCTTTCAACGTTTCGTACGCACTGAAGCGACACATGCACGGAGGTCAATTGGCTCGCGGCTGCTGCCGTGATTCCTAACTCCAGCATTTTCACAGACAGTTTCCACTGTCATCGAGCGGTGTGTGTTCATGTTTACCTGTGCGCGCGTGACACCGTGCTGGTTAACTTAGTTAAAAGACGTTGACGGGCTAGTTGTTTTGAATTCATGATAAGCAGACACACATGTGTCTGTTTCTTCCTACATCCTCGTTGAGTCACGCTTACGTATTCTATCATTGTTAATTTAATAAGTAGACGAATGTTTACAAGTTTATACGGCCGATAAAACTACTATTCTTACTTCGTACAGCTATCTACTAATTTGCTATTGCAATCGGCTTTCCGGCGGAAGTGCAAACTTCCTTCCCATAAAAGTCGCTCATTAAAAGTCACTCATGATAATGTGCAAGAATTCGAGCTCCTCTTTTATATTTCTTCCCTAGCGCTAATTTTATGCAAGCGCTCGGAAAGAAATGGGGTCACTATTGAGGCAGAATACCTTTGGCACCTGCCTGACCAATGCCTCCTTTACTAGATGCCAGCCGCGTTGCTCGCTTTCCCATTGCGGCGGCGGTTCCCTTAGTTGAAGTTAGTTCAGCATAAATTCCGCGAGGAGGCGCTCGTTGCCTTTTCAACTTCCGGCGGATGTGGCAGCGGCGACTGAATGCTCCGCGGGCTCTTTATATGCGCGGGCTTCTGTTAGCGAGCGTTATCGCGGGCCTCCGAGATGGCAACAGACGCCATGGTAATCTCGGAGGCCGCAGCACGTGATCTAGGTTGCAGACGTCCGCCACAAGTGGCGCTCGTTGCGTTTTCGCGGAGGAGAGAAAAAGGAGAGGGCCAGGAACCGAGTTTACGGACAACGCGGCTGGCATCTAGTAAAGGAGGCATTGGCCTGACTTAATGACTTCAGTTTTATGTGTCCTGTTTAAACGAAAATCGCATGGAAAATCACAAATTATAATACGACTACAGTGACTGTACAACTATAGCCAAACACAAATTTAACGCTGTGGTTTATTAAGATGTTAACTCCGACAAACACGGTATACAGAAAAGATCCGCTACATCTACTTAGATAACTTCTCTACGCCGTTTGCCTCTGCACTCCCCTTGTTATACCGCTGATGTTTATCCTGAGTCCCTGGCGCCCGAAGGTTCGCCGCTAAGAAGACACGAAAGCCTAGTAAGATAAGTTGTTGTAATCGCTGTCTGAAATGCGCGAAACAACGAAAGTGAGATTACGGGTACCTACAGCGCTTCACTTCACTTTATCTCTTTAAAGGCTCCCAGGATTGGGGGTTTACGATTGGGGCTTTATGAACTACTGCGTTTATGACTCGTAATTCATAAATTTAGGTTCGGAAAAGCCCCGAAAGATCATTATTTCGTGTTATACTACACAAATGCTGCACACGCTGGTGCTCGCAACAATATTGACGACGTACCGACGATACGTCGCATACCTGCATTATTATTAATCATGTGGGCCGTAGTGCTGGGTATCATCGAAATCAGTCAGCTCAGAGTCGTAATAAATGCGCGGTAAAGCAATCAATAAGTGCATAGTCTGCCACGACTGGCTTCGAAAGCCCGCTAAGTGTGGCTGTTGTCGCAGCAGCCACCACATAAGCCAAATATTCATAAATATCATTCACTTCTATAGCTGGCGGACTCATGAAGCGACAGTGAAGTGCTTAGCTTCGATTATCATTAAACCAAACCTATTGTGCTTTACCAGCTTTATGATGTTGCAGTTCCTAACCCTAACCAATGCAGCGCTGAGACCATGTGGCATTAAGGTAGGAGCACTCCAACGCCTAAACTTTTTCAGGTAAAAGTAAAGTGTTAGTCTAAGTGTTCATGTTCCGCAGTCTTGCAAAAAAAATATTCTCTGCTTCCCGTTCACGTATGCCTGTACATATCAGTCCGCAAACCAAGCCTTGAAACAATTGATATGTGGTGATGATAAATCGTTATTTGAGAAGGGACCAATAATCCATAATCAATACCTTGTCATTAGCAAAAAAAACTGAGCTTTACTTTATGGTAGTATACTCGTTGATCATGACCGATGTTGGCGCCTAGCGCGAACACATTAAAACATTTTCATTCTTCTTTCATTTCCCATTATTCTTCTTTTATCTTCACCCGACGTGGTGGCGCAGTGGATATATGGCGTTGCACTGCTAAACCCGAAGTCGCGGGATCAAATCCCGGGCGCGGCGGCCGCATTTCGATGGGGATGAAATTCAAGAAAGCTTGTGTCCCGTGCATTGGGGACACGTTAAAGGACCCCTGGTGGTCAAAATTGATCCGCAGCACCCGCTACACCCCCCCGCCCCCCCCCCCCCCCCCCAGCGTGCCTCATAGTAAAATCTCGGTTTTGCATGTAAAACTTCAGAATTCAATTCAACTATTTTTCTCTTCTGTACTCATTTAGCAAGTGTGGTATACTCAGGAAATACGCTTGCCATAACACAGTTAGCGCCATGCTTGAAAACTTCATATATGTGCATAGCATGTGTATGGTGCGTTCGTCTTGAATGATACATGCTGAAAAAGAAGACGCTCTATCGCGCATGCTACTCATAATGTGCGTTAAGTAAGTGAGCACCTAGCCAATAGACGCGCGAATGCTGGAAAGAAGCTCGCTACTTTCAATATTTTAACACCACCTACGGAACGAAAATAATCTTGCACCTGCCATTCAAGTCGCGTTTTCAAATGGTGATCACACACAACGCCTTTCCGACTCACTTCCATGGCGACATAAATTATCTGATATCGTTCTCCACTCGCGGGTGAAATGATTCCTTAATGATTTCCGCTTTAACTGACAACCATATGGAACGCACTGAAAAAAAAATTGATCGCAGCACGCATGCTGTGCCAGAAATTTGTCTGGCGCGCATGTTTTATGTGACTCTACCACCTAAACCGCAGCCGCCGATGCGCAGCACAGGTCCTGCCGTGGAAAAATGTATTGTTGAGCATAAGCGGAAGTTACGCAAGTTTGTTTCTTGCTTTTTCTAGCGAATACATAACTTTACTTTCCCAGGGGACCTCCTTCTCGGAGACGTAATGTAAATCACTTTTATAGAGATTGCTAGAAGTGTGTGCTTACATTTCTTTCCAGTTTCTGCTTTATACTCTTGGCATACGGCAAGAATGGGGAGGACAACATAGACGGAAAGGAAAAGTGGGCATTAGTATTGGCGAACGGTTCTCAATCATGTTTCTGTTGAGTATTCTCTATATCAGTGAAACGAAGCGGACCCTACAAATCTTAGAACCACACTATAACACCATCAGAACCATACAAATAGAATAAAAACTGCTATATATATAAGTATACTGTAGCATCGACATTAGCATGCATTCGGATGACACCTCGTTAGAATTGAACGCAGCGACAGTAGAGGATCCGATGCCACGAGTGCGCCTCGCTCGACAGCCGGGAAAGTCAGAGAAGCAAAACATCGTAAATAAATTTTTATATTCATATTTATTACCTCCCTGTCACCTGCTTTATCGTGAGCACTCCAGTTGTACTTTTTCCAGCTCTCGCAGCATTGAACAAGAATCCACGTTCGTCAGTAGAGGTGTGTTCGAATCGGCCGCGCGCTCGAAAGAAACTTTCTTGCAAATGCGTCGATGGTGGTATAGACGTCTGTATATTGAAATACTGGCAGTCTGGTCCCGAACAAATCACACTCAACACCAAAGCAACGAGGGTTGAGAGTAGTCCGGAGAGCCAGTGCCACCAAAATATGGCCCCGACATCGCACGTTCGCGCACGCTGGCAATGTTGGCATGCATTTCTGATTTCCTACGGGGCATGCGCCGTCAAGCGGAACAGCCTGAGTGAGGCTGCAGCGAAGCTGGCTTATCGATTCGCGTTCCCTGTGCGCCAACCTTCGTTAGGCAAACACGCCGGGGAGGTAGTTTTTCTGAACGGAAAAATAGCAATAAATGTAGCAGATACGTAAAAACGATTGCGCAACATGTGAGATGAGCTAATGAATACCACAAGGAAGCTTGGTACAGAGGGCGTACTTGAGGGGTTGTTACCTTTGCCACTTCGTCTTTTAACGTAGTGAGAAAACTTTTCCAGTCCATACGTATGGGCATTCAAACCTTGCACTATACCTCGTCGTTGAATACGAACTGTCTGCAGTATCATTACCTGCTTTTAGTGTTTAAAAGTTAATTAAGAGTGTGCATGTTCGCTTGTGCTCACACCTACAGTGCTCTTTCTCTCTTCTTGATTCTCCGTCTTTTCGTCTTTGTGTTCCTTTCCCTTAGAGCATGACTGCAAACTGCACGTGCTTATAGTTAGCTTTCCTCCTTTCTCTATCTCATTAAAATTGACCTATGAGGGAATCTACGCCATCTTGAGATTCTACATAGGCAACCACAATGTCCACAAGTTATTGCCAATCATTTAAATAGGCGGCTTCGCACTGCCCTAGTAATCTCGTTTGGAACGGTTGCGAAGCCTTCTGAACTCGTGCATCCACTTAATTTATTATCTTCTGTTTCGCTTGACAAGCACGCGAGCGCATTTATTTGTAGTCTCTTTGAGTGGAAATATGGGTGGGAATATTAGCAGGAATTCCCGCTCAACTACACTACATGATGCACCAACTGGCCCAACATCCTACGCTTATGAACTATATTTATTTGTGTTTGTGTGTACTTTTTTCAAGCTTTGAATAGTAGCGATGCCAGACCAGCAAGTATAAACAACCGCTCATGCTAGGAACTCCCGCTCATGCTACGAACACCCGCTTATGCTAGGAATGGCCAACGTTTCTGCAAACAGAACGCAATCCTACTGATAAGGAGCAACTTATTGCGAAGAGCGTGCGAAGAGCATGCTACCTTTATCATCGGTTTCTGCACTACGAAGTGCATGATTCATTCGCCAATGTTCCAGGTCATTTCGGCTGTTATTGCTTTCTTCGTCCTTATACGGCTTGAATTTTTTAAGCTTTGTACAGCCTGTCTCTTTCCTTATGTGGTTGCATTTCAATGGTAAAAAGAAGTTCATACCGAGCCATAATGAACCGTGGGTATTCTCCCAGCTGCGGTAGAACGAGTTACGAGCTCCACGGAGCACTTGGATGTGTAGCTGCGAGTGCTCTGCATCGTTCTTTACTCGGCTTGCTAGGATTTCTTTTCCTTCGGGAGACCGAACAGCGTTCGCGAAAGTATCTCCACGCCTCTGCAGTTTCAACGAACTCACAAAACGGTTCGTGATATACGTGCCACAAAACTCTGCAAAACACAGCTGGCCGCCGGCAAGAGCGGCCTCTCCAACAACCGGGCTGTGCAGGGGTCGCACAAACGAGAGCTCTCTTGAACATCAGTGTGCCCAATGCGGAGACCAGGTTGCAGCGATTCCGCCGCATCGACTGCAGCCATTCGAATGCCACTCGTCGGCGCGGCGCATAGCGTGCGCCTGTCTGTAACGATGCGCGTGGCGAGAGCCAGGGCAACAGAGGCGCCCCGTTCCAGAAACGCGACTCCTAATGGCAGCTACAGGCACGAGCCTCATCGAGGTGCAAGCGTGCAACGTACGAGTGCGTGAAAACAGGCCGCATACGCGTAGAGCAAATAGGCGCGCGTGCCTGACGCCGCTCTCTCGCAGTGCAGAGGGGCCAGCCGGTGGCTGCGTGCGAAGTGTGCATTGTTTAATTACGAACGGTACATATATACGTACGTGCCGCGTGAAATGGGTGGAGCGATTTACGTGAGACTTTAACGAAAGCTAACTTTGGAAACCTTCGAACGGTTCGGCGGCGACGCGGAGTCGCTGTTCCGTCGTTTGGTAGTGCGCCTCATTTGTGTCCATCTCGTCTTTGATGTGGCGACGCCGGAAATAGTTTTCGATAGGAGAGGTGGCGCGCTGTGAGCACAAACGGCGTGTAGCCTCCGCATTGGGACGCAAGAATATTCCAAAGGCTGGGCCGTAAGCACAGTATCATCGATGTTTAAAATAATTATGTTCAAGGCTGATATTTTAGGTTCAAACATTATTATCAGAGGTTAAGATTAGGGGCCCTACAACGTAAAAGTATTCCAATATGTTTTTATTCCAGTCTTCTGACGTCAAATTTGCGTAACCGCCGACGCAGGCATTCTGCACTGACCTGCAGCGTTGCTCACACAGCCCGATCAAACGCTTTTCTCGTTTATGAAAGGTGACTTTTGTTAGCTTTAAAAGCGAATAGTATTGCCTACCTTGACAGGTTTTTCTTATCAAAGTTATCTAATTGGCTATCATGAGGCGAGGAGCACGCAAAAGTGAAAAGATTTCATTTGGGGCCGAGCAAGCGTAGTGTAAGGCGATAACCAGATGAGGAGGGGGATGCCAGCGTCTGCAATTGGTACACTTCCCCTTAATTAGCTCTCTCTGGCTGGTCAAAAATCGTCGCTGCGTGCAACGTCAGGTTACAATTCTGCTCAAGCAGACGTTCAGCGACGAAGTAAGTTGGCAGAGATATGTCGTATACGTGGCCAGAAGGCTCGACATCGTTACAGTGCCGCGTAAAAAAAAAGTATTATGTGCCAATAAATCCGTTCTCCCCAACAGCTCCGAAAAGCCAGTATCAAAGCGACTGGCAGGCCGACGTCTGCTATTCCTATCAGAACGGGGCAGTCTCCGAATATATCGAAAAAAATGTTCAGTTCTGTTCTGAATATGCATCCTTAATGCCTATGCATGACCACATCTACGGGTGCAGAGTTTGCGGCACGCCGTGCCGTACTTGACTTCATTAATCAGGAACCACTGCAACAATGGACAGTCTTTGGTGATTCGAAGTCAGCCCCTCAGTGCATACAAAGCCCAATGTGTCACGGGCCAAATGAACAGCTGGTCTCAGAAACTTGACACATCTATCATTACAGCCATGACAAGGGACACAGCATGACGTTTCAACGGCTTCCAGGACATTGCCGCATCAGTGGAAATGACCATGCCGACGAAGCCACATGAATACACAAGAACATGGCCACATGAACGTGATCAATGTGTATTGATTCCGCTTTCGCAAACAGATGCTTCGGCTATGCTGCGAATGATGTTACGTGAATGTACTTTGCACCTGCGTGACTCGAACGTTTGCATCCTGTGTCGTGTGCCTTTGTTGTCTCTGGATGTAAGGATACAACTACCGTCTGGGTTACCACGACTTCAAACGACCGTTCTGTACCATCTGTGGTTAGGCGTTGCATTTACCAACTCTTATGCCTACCTTATTGGAATGGCCAGCAGCCCCACGTGCGACACCTGCAGCTGTCAAGAGACGCTCACACACATTATCTGTGTCTGCCAGCGCTATAGTAGGCAAGTGATGTGTAGAGTGTTGGACCAATTGGGAAATCGTCCGCTGCCAGAGCTAAAAGCCCGAGGTCAGTGCTCCCAAAGAACATATGCGTAGAAGGCGCAAGTCGCGTTACTGCCGTCTACAGGCCTTCCCAATAGACTTTAAAAACGCCGTCCCCTACCAATCTATGGTGTACGCTGTTTACTTGTGCTTGTCTCTCTTTCCTTCTCTGTTTCTCCATTCCCCTCTCTTTGTCTTTTTATCCCCCTACTGCTTCCTCCAGCGCAGCTTAGCCAACCAGAAATACCTTTCGTTTACCTCCCTGTCTTTGTATGCATTATTTTGTGACTCTAAGACAACTCTTCACAGTATCAAGTCTGCATTACCTCACATAACTTAGGCGCAGATGATAGTCGACATCAGGGAAGCACACCCCCATGCTCTGTAAAGAGGGCACAACATTATCTTTCAATGAATACCTGCTCACTGTGGCATCGTCGGCAACAACTTTGCTGACAGGGCTGCCCGGTCTGCCCATAAAGACACACAGACGCGTCCAGTACCTTCGGCGAGGTCGGACACTGCCATGGAACTTCTCCTGCTTGCACGCAAAAAGTCGCAAGATTTCTGGAGTTCAAGTCCCTTCAATTGCCGATTGCATAAACTTGACCCCACGCTACGGCTACAACTGCCATCTATTCTTTCCTGTGGCGAAACAACCTTGCTGAGCCGCTTGTGGCTGGGAGTGGCGTTCACGAACGCCTATTCCTATCGTATGAGAATAGCCGAGTGCCAGGTGTGCGACTCCTGCAGGTGCGAAGAAACCATCGAGCACCTATTGTGTACCTGCCCTAACTACGACCTACAACGCCTCTCGCTGCGGGCAACTTTAAATCGACTTGACTCGAGACCGTTCTCCGAGTCAAAGATACTCGGACCATGGCCACACCCGACACTGGTACGAAAAGCGGTTTGTGCATTATAGTACACTACTTGAAGTGCACCGGCTTAAGAGACCGTTATTGTGTCCTTGTGCATCCTCCCACACACACCCAGGGCTCTACCTCTCTCTGTTTCTCTTTTCCTCGATCTATTAACATTTCCCCCACACCCAGTGTAGTGTAGCAAACCAGGCGCTCGTCTGGTTGACTTCCCTGCCTTTCCTGTCCTTGCTCTCCCTCTCTCCCTCTCTTTCTATCTCTCTCTCTACACGTCACTTTAAGGGGGTGATTTTCCGACTTTCGTGACTTCGCGCGAAAACGTTTTACCAATGGTGAAAAAGGTGTAGAATAGAAAACCATTACTATCCCTTTGTTCTGTCTAATCGTTCGTAGTGAGTGTGTAGTCGTAATATCAGTTTTCGCGGCTTTCGCGACGTCACGCGACAAACAGGTGAAGTGACAGTGGCGGAAAAGATCTTGGCCAATCGTCCGGGGCTGGTTGCAGAAATGGAACAGAAGCAGTTTGGAATAGTGATTTGCGTTATAGCGCCCCAGACTGCCACACCGCTATAACGAGCAGCTTCATCGAGGATCATATTTAATCATTATTTAAATGTGCAGAGGCATTCTACAGAGCCCATTTTGTAGTCCTAAATGTAGGATTGAGAGACAAAATGTAGACTTCAAGAATAACTGTATTTCATAATCATATCGCATCCATCACAGAAGCAGTAATTACGGACGCAAACCCATACTTTTGTATACTTCAAACGTTGAATGAATGAGTGAATTGTGGTGTGTTACTGACCAAAACAACCATTTGATTATGAAGCACACATAAGTGGGGGACTGCGGATTAATTTTGACCAAGGGGATCCTTAACGTACCCCTATGCAAGGGACACGGGTGTTTCGATGCGCAAGCATCGTTCGACGAGTACCGCAGCAAAATCTTTCTGACCCTTGGCACCTTATATCTGCAAAACAAATGCATAATTGGTGAAGCTAACATACGTAGTCGTTATAATAGCGTAATAGTAGATGACTGATAGCGTTAGAAAAAAAATACTTCTGACTGGAATTCGAACCATGGAACGCAGCCTTGCAGGCCGATGCTGGTGTGAGCCACACACAGTAAAATTATTACGTCGCCATGGCCGCGTGAAAATCATCACAAAAAATAAAAATAAAAAGTTAACACGTGTAATCGCTATAATAGTTCAATAGTAGAGGATTGGTAGCTTTAGAAAAAAAATCAACAAAAAAAAACACTGGCGACGTCGCTGTCGCCGCGTCAAGGTCACCAAAAAAGGAAAATAAGAGAAAGGAAAATGGAAAAACAAACACTGTGGTGCAGCAAAAAAAAGGAGTTGTGAGGGCATTTCGACTCAGTTGATACGATATATCTGCAAAATAAATGCATATGTGGTCAAGTTAACGCATGTAATCTTCATAATAGTGTGATAGTAGATGATTGGCAGCAATGCATGCATAATCTATCTAAATAAGTAGACAAAAGCAAAGTAGCAGCGGAGAAAAAGAATGCTTACAGATTAGTAGACAATTCTGAGCGTTTCTGTGGCGCTCTTTGCATTTCGCCGCCATCTAAATGCTGCCGCCTCAGTCGGGATGTGATCCCGCGACCTCATACTTAACAGCACAACACGCAAGTCGCTAAGCCACCGCGGCAGGTGCTTCAAACGTTGTAAGGAAAGTAGGGCATAGATAATGTAACGATTCTACCTACCTACCTACCTACCTACCTACCTACCCACCACCTACCTTTCCCTGTATTTCCCACTTCCCCTTTCCCTAGGGAGGAGTAGCAGGCTAGAGACACGCTCTCCAGGCCGACCTCTCCTCCTTTCTCTTCATTAAAATCTACTCCTCCTGCTCCTCCTGTCTCAGTTATTTTCCTTTTCGCGTTTCATCAATGGTTGAAACGGCACTCCACGTATGCTCTCACCGTGACCGTCACCGCGAAATGCGAAGGATGTGGGTTCGGTTCCCACCTGCGGCAAGTTGTTTTTTTCATCCACTTTAATTTGCATTAATTTATCGTTTCTTTATTACATTTATTAAGCACAAGTAATCTCCTCTATGTTGTCCTTGGTGTCAGTGTTTGTTGGCTTCTTATGATATGACTAATAAAATCAGGCCCCTCGGTTAACCCCCATTCTTCTCGTTTATTACATAACGAGGGTCTCGAATCCGGCTACATTGATGCCTTCAGGTAGCATATGTGGGTTTATTGACCAGCTGCCTTCACCCAAAAAGATCACGTTCTCGTGACGCCTGCGGCAAAAAGGACGTTCCACGTCAGCCGCCAAGGTCTGTGAGTGGTGGCGCTGGCTAACACTTCCAGGGTTCTACTAGGACACACAAATACCCACGAAAGTGGACGGGGAAACAGCGCCGAGGTAGCTCAATTGGTAGAGCATCGCACTCGAAATGCCAAGGTTGTGGGTTCGATTCCCACCTGCGGCAAGTTGTTTTTTCATCCACTTTAATTTCCATCAATGTATCGTTTCTTGATTTCATTTATTAAGCACAAGTAATTTCCCCTATGTTGTCCTTGGTTTCAGTGTTTGTTGGCTTCGTATGATATGACTAATAAAAATCGGGCCCCTCGGTTAACCCCGGTCATTCGTAAACGCCGGATGATAAGAGAGCAATAAAATCGAGCTGAATAAATTGTGATGTTACAACCATGCTAAACTGGATCATTCTAGGTTAGCAAAAAAAATTATGTGTTTTACGTGCCAAAACCACTTTCTGATTATGAGGCACGCCGTAATGGAGGACTCCGGAAATTTTGACCACCTGGGGTTCTTTAACGTGCACCTAAATCTAAGTACACGGGTGTTTTCGCATTTCGCCCCCATCTAAATACGGCCGCCGCGGCCGGGATTCGATCCCGCGACCTCGTGCTCAGCAGCATAGCCACTGAGCAACCACGGCGGGTGGGGTTAGCATACTATAGCTGTAAGTACATAGCTTTTCTAACACGGCATCAGTACGGGCTTCAAAACGGTAACCCAAATAAACGCATGCCTACATTACCTATTATATAAGTGCAATGGGGAAAGCAAGCTAATATGACTAAACATACAATATGTACCAATTACGTAGACAAGGTGGTCGGAGGGGGAGAGGGCAGGTTAGCGATACCTACAGAACCTGTGCAGTACCACCAAGTTCCTGCATAAGTGGCAACGGAATGTGACACGGAACAACAGCGCTGTTTCTATGTGTACTTACGTCTTCTCACTTTCATACCAATCGTCTGCACATTTCTTCCTTATATAGTTATACTACGCTTTTCGTCCTCCCGAAAGCTGAGCAACCGACCTGAGCATTACAGTACTGTACAGCTCTTGGCTCCTACTTCATATTTGCGTAACTCTCAAGTAAGTTATTTAAGTTAGATGACCGGATGGGGTGGACAGATCGCGTCGGTCTAGTAGTGTTCATTCGGTTTTCTTTTTCTGCGTGTTTAGTTTATCTGTGTGTGGTTGCTTGGTAGACCCCGCTAAAAAAAAAAAAGAAATTCAGTATCACTTTGTGTGCACATCGCTGCACTGCGTAATGCCTCTGTGCTAAACAAAATACTGTCATTGAGAATTAATGGCAGAAATGAAAGGATGCTCCAAAGGCACATGAAGGTATTATTATGTTTTTCGAAAGGTCATCTTTATTGGGGCTTTCAATGCAATTAGGATTCTTGGAATACTTCACGCCTTTTGCGGCATCTATGTTTCTGCCTGTGTGTCTGAGTCCCCAACTGCTTTCCCACCAATTAGCGTCACTGTGTGGGCCATAGTCTAATGAGTGCAGCATTGGATTGCTTTGTTGAAAAACCTGGTTCGAAACCAACTGCCAGACCAACTTGGGTAACTCGGTATGCGACAGTGGGTACCTGCTGCTCTTCAATAAATCTTTTTGACGCCATCTTAAGTCATTGGTCATGTGCCACTTTACAGTGAACTCCTTCAACGGTGTGTCATAAGATTGCTCCAAAACTAATCTCATTTACTTCAACATTCATCGTGAGGTAGGTTCTGCCAGAAATTTTTATTTTCAACAGCACACCAAAATGCTCCTTAATGAACTAGTTAGAAACAAGCTCAGGTTCACGATGGTCTAATTTCACAGGTGTCAGACATGCATCGCAAAGACGCGATAACGTCTTCTGCTGAAATTGAGCATATGAAGGGCAATGCGGCTTTTTTTTTAGCAAACGGCAGTTTGAATATCACTTGTACAAAAACGACAGGCTCTTCGAGTTTTGTATTCTCTCTTACTTTATACTCTAGTACATTGACATTGAAGAAACTGCACGACGTTAGGCGGGTTCACCGAACTTCAACTCGCCGTCGTGTGCACTCTGCATCCGGTGTCACTTCAGTTTCACATGTGTCTGCCGCCGAATGACACTTATGCCCAGTGACAGTCACCTCAAGTGAAACTCGCGAGTTAGCCCGTATGGCATTGGCATAGGTTAATTAGGTTAGTTATAGTCTGTGGCAAACTAATAATGAAATGGTAAGTAAACCGCTGTCCAACTCAAAGAGAAGTTGGACACATTCATGAGGCAATTGTGATGGCTTATCTCTGTGGCTTTACGACCTAGGAAAACCTTCAATTGTCACCTTCTCTTGGGAACTATGTTTTTCTAAGGCAATCTTGCCCCAGAGATTCAAGTAAGAGGTGACGTACTGCGCAAAATTAAGCAAGAAGGACGAAAACACAGATACGACATAACGCAGTTTCCATCCTCTCTTTGCGTTATTGTTGTTGTATCTTGCGAGGTGCATTGCTTGTTCGGTGCGAACAAACTATTCCACAAAAGAGTACCTATACTCAAAGAAACTCACTGTTAACTTTGTTCTGCCAAACCACTTTTCTTGCTACTCTGCATAACAACGCGCAGCAGCCCTGTACACAATGCGAATTAAACTGACGCCTCCAACGGCCCGCATTGTTGTCCATTCCCTGTACGGTGCCATCAAAACCTATAAGGCCACCTGCCGGCCAAGGCTTCTTGATATTCAAATAAGGCAACCCACAAGCCCATTGTTTGGTGAACGTGAGCAAGGAGTAGAGGAGCTTTGGGGAGGCTGGGGTGGTGATATCGCAAGTATGAGATTTCGTCTACAAGAACCACGCATGTTTCCCTCTTTGTCGCACCGTCTGCTATGAACGCTGTGATGGGCTTTGTGAAGCTATCCTTTCGAAGAAAAATACCCACACAAAAAAGGGAAAAAACGAAAAAAATGCGTCACGATCCAAGACAACGAAACAAAAGTTGCAGAACCGTAGACAAGGATAGTAAAACAATGAAGGAATAAATTGAGCCACAAAAAAAAAAACGTGAAAGTCAAAGTAGAAAGCAATGCAAAACGAAAGGCGAAAAATTAATAAAAGAAAGAAAGAAAGAAGGAAAGGAAAGTGCAGGTGACCCGTGTAAGAGCGCCAAGGGGTGAGCCGCTGTTGCTGAACAAAGAAACCAGCGTTCACGAGCACAGATGCCATAGAGAAAAGCAATGGTGGCAGAAAACGACATGCGAATTCTGCATGCGCAGAAAACGCTGCGGGGAGCCAGAAAGAAAGAACGGTATTGTCAGAAAGCACTGCTATTAGAGGCGTCGGAAAACACGCAAGATAAGCAAGCCTTACAGAGAGAGAGAAAACAATGTGCTCACGCAAAAGTAAGTCATACACGCAGAAAGAAGGAAGTGCGAGGAAAAGGGAACAGGCGACGACTCTGGAATGTCAACGTTCGTGGAAGAAAGAACAAAATGCAGTTGCGGGGGAAACGCGGCACGGGTGGCGCCTAGAATGCCGATGAATAAGAAGGACAGAGCCGCGAAATAAGAAATAAAACCTACACTGACTCGCGCGGAATGCTGAACAACGGTGCAAAATAACGGCTGCTCCCTTTCGGCCATCGATTTGTCCCCCTAAATGTATGCACATATAAATCACGTCGGCGCTGTATTTCGTCGGTTCGACGAATATAATACTGATATCCGACCTCCTCCACCCTTACTTATGATATCGCCCCCCCCCCCCCCCTGCCACCCCACCGTCCCGCTTTCTGTCTTTTGTCTCGAAATACAGCGACGACTATGGACGACCGGTAATACACAGCAAAGCAATACGAATGGAGAACAGAAATAAATGAAATAAAATGTCAAAATCAAGCCCCAGTGGTGCTTATACGCAGATTCTCCCGCGCGGCTCAAGGTGTCGGAAAGGTTCCGTAAGTGGGAAGCTGCATCGAAGCAGGGCGAAAGACAGTTCGGAAAGGAGCCTTCCTTAACGAAGAAACAATCTCGGTACCCTTCGTCTTTCACTTCTAAGGGAAAAATGAAAGAACAAACAACAACAACAAGAATCATGCAGGTCCCAACGCACATGTAGAAATTTACGTGAACCGAAGTTCGAGTGAAGTTGGTTGAATAAATACTAAATAAAGCTAAATACAATGCGTGCAATTAAGTTTACATTAAATTCGATCAAACGTGTAATCTCATGAAATGTTTATATGTTCATGCGCTACACTGCTTACTCAAAAAACTACACCAAGCTTCGCCGAAATGCAAACGCCGAATCAGGAGGAGGCACAGCGTACGACGTCCATGCCGCACAATAATGCAGTGTACACGTGCTTTCATTTGCTAACCTTCATCATCGCGAAGATGAAAGCTTTGATTGATTCTTTCTTTCTTTCTTTCTTTCTTTCTTTCTTTCTTTCTTTCTTTCTTTCTTTCTTTCATTCTTTCTTTCTTAAGTATAATGTATTGGTCATTTGTGCCACGAATTCGTCTCTTTTATGATGTGCAGACGACTTGTTACACAGCACTTGCTTTGAACGGTACATTTCTTGCTATAAATAGACGAACCACTAAGCACATTTTTTTCTTTGTCCTTTCGTCCGACGTTGTACGGCACTTGGCCAGCTCCAATTTGTGGCATTGCTTAGTTACAGTGCTGCAAGTGCTACTGCGCTCTGTGGTGACGGTATATGGTGACAGTATTTGACTGTGATTGTATGTCTACGCTCCTTTCTTTCTTTATCTCTACTTTGCTATCACTTTACCTCCCCCTCCCCTCTCTCCCCAGCGTAGGGTAGCAAACCTGATCTATCCATCTGGTTAACCTCCCTGCCTTTCCCTCTCTCCCTCTCCCTCTCTCTCTTTCTCAGTTAAGGAAATTGCTGAGGATCTCCGCGATTACACTTTCCTAAAAGGCCGCTGATTTTAGGTTTTCTTTAAATTAAACGTATTTAAGGAGAGGTTTGTGCCTCTGTGTTGCGCCGGCTACTACTCTCCTCTTACCTGATAGTTATCGTCGAAAGTTTGTCAATAATCACAAAACTGGACTAAGAAACACATGAACGAACATTCCCGTACCAAGTCTCAGCACTGCAACATAAACAAATGTTTGCGCAACACATGAGTTCACACAGTATAAAAGTTCACCTAAGCAAGATGTTCACACAGAAAACGTTCGGACTCACTCACCTTCCTGTCCTTTTGTCATGAGTGTTATCTGCTGGGGTTTTGAACTCAGTCGCTGCTCTACACTGTTTGTACTTGCGGGAGCAAACACGATTGTTTAGTAGATACATGTACTGTTCTGCGCGTTTCGATCACAAATTAAGAGTTGTAAAACGCTCTAAAGCATCTACTGAGAAAGAATGAGATAAATAGAAGCAGAGAAAACGTTGTCGTATCCTGAGAGGTTAGGTCGCAACAAGCTTGGCATGCTTTCAGCTTCCCTCATTGAAGGAGTAAATTATTCAATTCGATGAAGCATGGCCTTCTTGACATGATCAGATTTCGCGATCAAGTCAATCATATTTCGCGCATTCTTCTTTGCAATATGAAATGTTAGAATCCCTAATTTACTAGGTGCCTCAGGGCAACAGCACTGATGAAGGAGGTATACAACAAACGAAAACAAGAACTACTGCCTAAGTAGCCATACCGTACGTTGAACTAGTAACGTGGACGCGTGTTGCAGAACCGCAGTAACTCTGTCAAGGTGGAGCTTATCAAATAAAAAGTTGGCTATTGCGCCTGAGGGGTGAAGTCTTGACAGTGATAGCAAGGTTTAGCAATGTACTTCACCTCCTCGGACGGTGTCGCAACTACACGTGGGTACGACATGACTGGAAGCAGCATGCAAGGTAATTTAAGCTTCTTTGAGAAGCGCATTTGCTGGAAAATGCACAAGAAAAGCTTCTTTAAACGTGAGAGTAACATTGTGTACGAGCTATCGTTGTCCTGTGGGAAGAATACACTGTGCAGACAGGACGTTGTGTAAATGACACGCTACGCGTGAGCACGCAACTCTTGTGTGAATGGGAAGAGGTCCGACGCAAACAACTCGCGAAATAATTAAAGCGGCGAAGATTGCTAGTTTGGGGGACACTTGTGTCAATGCGCCTTCAATCGAACTGCCCAAAAAGTAATTATAAAAAGACAAAGCACCTGATTTTCTAAACAAGACGCAGAGTGTGGCTCGACGGGGTTGGCCCCACAGACTGGCCGCTTAATCTTTCAACGACTATACCTCTTCTTTACGACATTTTAGCTTAAGTTTCGACAAATACACCTTTGCTGTTTCTAAATTACTAATCATGTACAAATGCGCCTGCGCGTGCTCTATTTGTTTTCTATATATACATGTACCGCCTAGGAAAAGAAACCAAACTTTGGAAGTAAGCGCTGTGTCCGTGTCGTTCCTTTCAGTCCTGATGCCTTTTTGTGCGCTAAAAAATTATAGTGGATTACCAACATGCCCAAGCATACGCTCTTTCACGCTAATTAAGCGAGGTAGGAAGTGACAAACAGTAAAACAGACATGTAAGGACTATTTATGGATTTACGGTAAATGGGAAGGAAGAAAGACATGACTGGGAGTAGCTTATCTATGGACAGGTAGTGATACCAGAGATAAAAAAAAATTAACTGATTGCCTTAGAAGCGATATTAATATACTCAGGAAATCGGGCCGGGTGGTATTGGCAGGAAATAGGAATGTCCACATGGAGGATTTAGACGGATATACTGACTACAACGGTTCTCTTGTTCTTGATCTGTGTGACAAGCAGAATCGTACAGTAGTTAGCAGGAATAATAAATGTCATGGACAGGTAACGGGGCAATGCGGAAGTAGGGAGTCATGTATCGACTACGCCATACAATCAGAAATGGTCTACTAAAGACTAGACAAAATGACGGTAGATAAAAATGGAAAGACAGCCTGGGTTGCGATCCTAAACATTTACACTCAAACTTTGGCAAAAATAGTAATCCAAACACTAACCAATAGCAGCGGAATGCTTCAAAATTAATGAAAGGCAAACAACAGAGATCACAAAAAAAAAATCCTAGAGAAGAAAATGTAGGTACTTTCCTAGAACAGTCTGTGAATATAAGGAACTGGTAGACGTTCATAAGACAGAGACGGCAAAAGCATTGTTGGAGTGGAAAGAAGATACCACACAAATGGTGGAACAAGGAAATAAAGCAAACAATAGAATAGCGTAAGCAGGCGTCTAGGGATTATCGAGAAGCCAAAAAGTTTAGATTACACGAAGAGGAGCTCCTTAGATTGAACAATTACCTACAAAAAGAATGGTGGTGAGTGAGCTAGTGCAAGAGAAAATTAAATGTACGAGAGGACATTAAGTGCATAACATTCACAAAAGAGACAAAGGCACGTCAAAAAGACTTTTCAACGATGTGAGAGAACTCGTAGCTCCAACTAAAAGAGAGAGGGGGATATAAGGAAGGCAGAGATGTTAACCAGTCAAGGGTCCGGTTGGCTACCCTACGCTGGAGAAACGAGAAGGGAGAGAGAGGGTACATAGACGTGCATGGACAGTGCTAGAGTCAAAGCCGCTCGTACAAACGATACGTTCTCAGAAAGCACAAAAGGCAGCGAAGGAGCTCCAACTAAAAATTCACAAGTGGTTGTAAGCGATGAACACGGTAACATCTTTGAAGGAAACAATTAGCTGTAGTACATCAGGGAGGTTCTTGGAGATAACTTCGGCAAGAAAGAAAGAGTAGTCCCGATTCAAACGGATCCAGCAACAACAGAAAAGCGTGAGAGTCAAAATTTAGCATAGAAAACATTTACTGGAAGAAAACAGAAGGAAATGTCCCTAATAACACGGCCCGAGGACCCGATGAAGTTCCATTACAGTTAATAATAGAATTCAAGGGGCACTTAGTTATTCAACCCTACGTCGATGAATGCGAAAGTAATGCGACCACCACGAGATGCTTAGACATTATGCCACAACTCATGGTCGTGGATTCTACTCCCACCGAAGGTCAAGGGTTCGACTCCCATCAAAGGCCGCGGATTTGAGTTCCTTCGTTAACTCTGCCTTAATTCACTGTACATAATTAACGTCGTCTTAATTAACACCAATGACTGTGGGCTTGGGTACCTCAATTAACGTTGTGTTAATTAAATGTGCCTTCATTAACTTCACGTTCTAACACCAAAGGTCGTGGGTTGGATTCCCACCAAAGGTCGTAGGTAGGACTCCCACCAAAGGTCGAGGGTTCGGCTCCCAACAACGGTCGTGCCCTCGAGTGCATGGATTAACTATATCCTAATTGTGTCTTAATTAGTTTCATCCTAATTAATGCCAAACGTCGTGCATTCTACTCCCACCGAAGGTAGGGGGTGCGAGTGCCCTAATTAACTCAATCTTAATTAACTGTGTCTTAATTACCTTCGCCTTAACTCCAAAGGCCGTTGGTTCAACTTCCACCAAAGGTCGAAGGTATGTATCTATTTTTTACCATCGTGTGGTCATGCCGCCAACGCCATACTTTCTGCCTCATGAGCCATTTTACGCTTTCGCATTAAAAACAACAGTCCAAAGAGCGAGGCACTGCTGACTAATGCCATAGAGCATGTGATTAAAACGAATAAAATTCCGGTTGGATGGCGTGCAAGCAAGATGAACCTCATATTGAAAGGATATGAGGTTCATCTGGTACAGGATACTGGTACAGGATACCAGTAAGCTATCGCAGGAGACGAAATATCTGATTAAGAAACAAAAGGGGATAGTTTACCTAAATGCACGCTTCGCGCCCAGGCATTCGCGATCCCGCTCGCATGCAAACACTCTCGTAGCGCTCCCGAGCATGCGGAAAACTTCCCCCGCCGGATTGCCAGTCAGGGCCCGGGCCGATAGATGGAGCCACCGCACGTTGCCGCCAGCGCCAAAAGCGGGGGGTTCCGACCGACCGAGTACCGGACCCGAACCACGAGGTCGAGCAGAACGCGCCTCTCGTAGACGGTGTGCTCCGCGCCGAGACAGGTGCGAAGAGGACCTCGGGAACACGCGTCGCGCATTCCGGCGAGCCGCCTTTCAAACGTCGCGGCTACGACATTGTCCCCTTCTCCTCCTCATCATTGGCTAGACCCGTGAGTAGGCTCGCTCGAGTGCTCTGTGTTGTTCTCGCATGCCGGCTCACGTCGGCGCGCGCGCGTGTGTGTAAATGTAGCGGGCGATTCGAATTGGGAGTCCGTCACCGCGTTCCGCGCTTCGCAGACCACGATTTGCCGCGCATCGCCTTAGAAATTCTGCGACTGCGACGTCACTACATTGACGGCTATGACAGAACAACGTAATATACGCCAGAGAAGCCTACTAAAACTAAAAAATATACAGGACTACGGCTTGACGTGCGAAAACAAATTCCTGGGTCCGCATCCATGAGTGCGAAAAATTAATCCGGCAACCCCCCGATGTTATGATTTTCGTAGGATCTGCAGCAGCAATGGGACGTCAAACACAATTAATCGCGCCGTCCCTCAATCAACAAGCAAGACGCTATTTTCTTAAATGTAAATTTTTGGTTATCGGCCGTATAGTTTGCTATCATTTTACCCTCTATCGTGATTGCATAGCGCCTGTTTTGACGAACCATCCTTGCTTCAGAAGGGCAGATTCCGAAGGTCGCGTCGGTGTCGTGACGCGAGCGAGCGTGCTTGAAGCAATCAGACGCCACCTGTTGCGCTTTTCTGGCGGGTGGGGCACCTAATGATTCTGGGCGTTGCTTAATCTAAAGATATCTACGCTCTTACTGCGGGCTAGTCGCTGCGTGACAATTATAACAAAGAAGCCTCGCACAACATTAATTATTCTTGCGGTACAACATAGGCTCTATGAAATATACAAAATTAAGCATTACGTCGTGAACCTGCATAGAACGAAAAAAAAAGGTCTACAGCAATCTCACGGGACAAAAACTGCGCTTTGTTTGTTAACAACGTCACGTGTTAGGATTTATTTGGAGGGCAGCGAGAAAAAAAAGCAATGTTTACATTTAAAGGTTGCGAAAAAGAAAATACATTTTCATGTTCATAGCGAAGCAGAAGAGCACTGCAATATCGCAGGATTTGCGGAGGCATTTACCCGAAGTATTGGCCTAGAATTTTGAGTAATAATACGATACGTATACGTGGCCGTGTGATCCATTACGTCAGCTCTTTGTGCCTGAAGTCATAAAAAAGACAAGACAGGAAAGCGTCACGCACCGTCTCCCCTGTCCGATCCCAGACGAGTATGTAGTTATTCGTTAATGTGTTTAAATGACGTCTCTCAGAGTGACGAAGGTGTAACCTTTCGCTAATCGTGCTTTAATTTTCGCTAATATTTGAAGGAAGATCGCAAGTCAGTATCTTCCATTTTCACCATCGCTTGAGGGTGAAAGCTGTTAGAAAATATTATTCCACTTCACTTTCTATTTAAGATCATATATAATTGCACATGCTTGATTTTCATATAAAAATGTGATGAGATATCCAACACAGCTGTCATTTTCGTGCTCCCCGAAACGACAAAAAGCGGGCACAAAATAGGCTGCAAAGGTAAGATGACATTGACGTCCAGCAAAAGCCACTAGATGTTGTTCTGTGCAAATAAATATTATGGAGCCCAGAACAAGCACTCACACTAACTTTTGCGACGTGTTGTCTAGTGACGCCAGCAGACAAGTGTTTGCACACCGAGGTGATATCTGTGTGACTTTCAAATGTTGTCATTACTACGTAAAATTGCCACACACTCCAACGGAGAGATTATTTTTTTTTCTCTCTTGAGAGTTTCGTACTTCACTGGAGTAATAACTGGCAGTAGCATACGAAACAGAATCTTGTCTCACGTTCCAGAGAAAATACTTTTATTAATCTGCGTACCAATGCCTATTCTAATCCCTCTTTCTTTCTAATGCAATGAAATCTTTAAACATATCTTAAGGTGACGACTGTGCCTCATTCATTTGTGGGACTAGTGCAGAGTACAGTACGCATGCGCATTACGTAAACAAAACATTATTTCCCCTTCCTTTCTGTCACAGTTAGCGCTATCCGAGCAGTATATCGTCCCCCCTCACGAATGACGGCGAATGCCTGCCGACAGGCGCGGCAGTTCGCGCAAGTTTGCATTGAACCAGCGAATGCACGTTGAGGGCCCTGGTATAAAACACGACGCATTCCTCACACTTTCTGTGCATTTATCTACTTATTCGCGCATAACGTGTATAGACGGCAGCCTATATTTTGCCACTTTATAAAGTTTTGCAGTAAAAATATTATTAAACATGTATGGTAGCATAGAGACAGAGAACAAACATGTATTTATCAGCCCTAGTTCGGGTCTTCTGGTAACTTTGAGGCACATACCATTACAATAAACTTAACTCTATAATGCACAGAAGATTCTCTTACACACGCAAGGCATTCCACACAACAAAGGCTAAACTCGATTTGCATAAAACTGCTTCCTGAAAACGAGCAAAACAAAAATCGGTTTATCTTGATGAGAACCTGGTACACAACGCAATGGCAACGTATGTAAAGCGCGCCTATTCATGAACGTAGTTGGGAGCGACCTATCGCGAAATAGCGAACCATTCTATACTGGCTATGCATTTCAAGCAGCCACCTTTCATGTAGCGCCTGCAGGCATTGCAACGCATCCGTGATTCGTGGGTGCTATCGTAAGTTCCAGGAAGCCGGAGGGCTTTGCCCTTTTGCACTCTCAGTGCAAACGCCGCTGAAAAGCTAAAATATGGCCTCGGAAGTTTTGTGTGACAGCAAGACGCCTTTCATTGTGCAAGACCGAGTGCACAGGGTAGCGAGGCAAGCTGCAAATAAGTGTGAAAAAAAAAAAACGCTTCCAGGATGTAAAAGATATCTCACACATCCTCATGCTACACCCGAGGCACTGTGATGCGATATAATTATCGAGGTTTGCTAAGCCAGCCATTGATTACATAGCCTCCAGGATTGGTTCGTGTTCCAAGCTATATTGAAACGCTATCGAGGACATGTATCATGCATTGGCATCAGGTTCAGCCCACTTCCAATTTTCATTACACCACCGCCGTGAACGGCTGTCTTTATTTGGCATCGACACCAGCAATAGAAATCACTGAATGTCCTGTGCAATCTGTTCGCGCTAAAATATAATCTTCTAAGTCAAAAGATCTTCCAAAGATGACGGCCAGTGTTGGTGCATGGGTTGATAAAAATAGTGATTATTCTGGATGAGCTCATCTGAGGAACGGGAAAAGTTTTTGACAGCATGATACAAATTCAGAAGTGATGGCCGCCGTCCTGCAAGGACACGTAAAGAAACGAAATGGTAACATTACAGACAACGAAGTTTGATCAATTTGCTACAATGAAGCGCAATCAGTGCATCAAAAAGGCGACAAAACCGCATCGAGAATGGCCTCAAGAATGCATCAAGAATTGAAACACGATACACGAGAAACGAAAAGATGAACATTACCACAAAGTGAGAATAATTAAATTGAAGCCAACTGCCTTATCACAAGTGCCATCCGATCACAAACAGAAAAGCACTCGGACAATCCGGATAGTCGTCACAGACGACTCCAAAGAGTGGAGCCTACGATTAAATTTAGGCTACTACCCAAAATTCACCGCAGCTGTGCCAGTCTCGAGAGCAGACTTAGGTTGGAGGTGGCGTTTACTCACGGGTACGTGCACCACATGCAACGCACCGATTCTCCAGGCTGTGAGCTGTGCAATGTGAACGAGAATATAAGGTCATGTGTTGTGTGACAGCCCTCAGAACGCGAAAGAACGTCAAAAATTGAACAATGTCCTTACGTGCCTCGGCAGCCCGCCGCTGTCGGAGGACGTTAGGTTAGGCCCTTGGCCAGACGTTAAACCGAGTTTTAAGGCTACCCCGGTCTTACTTGATTTTTGTAAAGCACGGGCCTGGACTGTAGGCTTTAAGTAGCCCAAATTGTTTACTATATGCTTTAAAATTTTCCTCATCATCGTCACCCATCATGCGCCTTTTTCTTCCCTCTTTCTTTTCCTTTACCCCTTCCCCCAACGCAGAGTAGCTGGCTAGAGGAATGTACCTCAGGCAGACCTTTCTGCATTTCGTATCATTAAACTTTCTTTCTCTTTAATTAGGTTGAAGGAAAACAGTAACACAAGGCGAAAAGGGGACATAGTCGTCATAATCGGTGCCAGGGCAGTTATCTTTAGAGAACTCTATTGGGTACCTTGTAATCACACAGGTAAAAAAGGCCTATAGACATTACTGACAAGTAAGGCTTTATGTTATGTGGTAAATAAGTTACTTATGTTCATGCACATAAGAATTGCGGTAACTTTCCAGGTAAGCAGTCAGGTTCATTAACGGTCTCATCTGATACTGCTGGCGCCATTATGATAGACACTGCACAGATTTTATTCTGCACTAAGGTGATTTAAGAAATATGAATGCCTTATCTACACAGAAACTGTAATGAACGCTGAGACTCGGAGAGACATGAAAACAAGAATTAGGACTATTTGGTTTGTGAACCAAACTAGGTTACCTCGAAACCTGCTGCCGCTGTGTAGCCATAGGAAGAGTGAAAGCAATCACTAGTAGGATGCAAATATATGACATTTCATAGAATATAGAAAGGCATTTGACTCAGTACAAATACCAGCAGTCATGGATGCATTGCCTAATCAAGGAGTACAGGAGGCTTGCGTGAATATCTTGGGGAAACATCTACAAAGATTCCACAGCCACCTTGGTTCTCCACAATAACAGTAGAAAGCTGTTTATCTAGAAAAAGAGTCAAGCAAAGAGACACAGTCTCTCCAATGTTAGTCACTGCATGTTTAGAAGAAATATTCAAGCTATCGGGCTGGGAAGTATAGGAGTGAGGATCGACGGCGAATATTTCAGCAACCTTCAGTTTGTAGATGACATTGTCCTGTTCAGCAACACTGGGGACGAAGTACAACAAAAGACTTAGGATCTTAACAAAGAAAAGGTAAGAGAGGGGCTGAATATTAACATGCAGAAGACAATGGTAATGTTAAATGCCTTGTAACACAGCAATAATTTAGGATCGCCAGTCAGCATCTACAGCCGGCACAGGAGTACGTTTATCCAGGTCAGTTTCAGGGGACCCTAACCATGAGAAAGAAAATTGCAGAATAAAAATGTGTTGGCGTGCATAAGGCAGGCATTACCAAATGCTGACTAGGAGCTTACCGCTTTCGTAAAAAAGAAAAGTGTACGATATTGCATCCTACCGGTGCTAACATAAGGGACAGATAACTTAGAGGTTAACAACAAAGCTCGAGAAGTTATGGACGACGCAAAGAACGACGGAACGATAACTGTTAGGCGTAACGTTGAGAGACAGGAAGCGAACGGTTATGTATAAGAAAGAAAACAGGGATAGAAGGTGTGCTGCTTCACATGAGCATAATAAAAATGGAGCTTGGGGGCCCATTTGTAGCGCAGTGTAGCTAACCGGTGAATCAGCAGATTTACTAGATGGGTGCCTAGGAAAGATAAGCGCATCTGAGGACGGCAGAAAATTAGTTGAGGTGATGAAGTTAGGAAATTTGCAGGTGCAAGTTGGAATCAGCTAGCACAAGACAAGGGTAATTAGAGATTGCAGGAAGAGGCCTTCGTCCTGCAGTGGACATGAAGAGCAGTGGGGGATGTTCACGATGATACGGCATTGAAAATCGAATTATCCATGGAAGAATTTCGGCGTTTCTCAACAAGAGTCGCCGAGCAGACTTCGGTGACAAATGCGCTCCACAACCAGTCAGCTCGGGCGGATTAGAAACGCGACACAGTGCGACGATTGACCGCAGTGCCTTTTTCTTCAGACGCCACAAAACTCTCAAGTGACAGCCCTTTCACCTTAAAGAGCATTTGGCTCTCGCAACTCGGTAGTGCAACAGCACTACCGAGTACTTTCTTCGCTTTAGCAGCGAAAGTCCGAGTACAAAGACGGGAGAAAGCGTCACGCATCGCCTTCGTCCTTGTGGCATCGCTGCGTATTCGTCTCTTTGCGCATTCGCCATATTTGGTGTTTGCATTTCGTATAGCTTGTGGGCGTGTAGTGCATACATAGAAAAGTAGCACGACAATAAAGTTGTGACTTTCTTGGTGGATAAAAAAAAAACATTACATGTGATTACACGATGCATTGTGCGAAAGTAAACATTCGTGATTATATTTCGCTTAGTGTTACACTGACGAACATAAGGAACAAGACGCGTACGTACGTGGTGCAAGACTGAAAGTAACAAACTGAAACTAACTGAAAGTAAACAACGTTGTTCGCATCGAATTTGTCGCAAAGCTTTTAATTGACGGCGTCACGAAAGGTTCGCTTAATAGACTGCAACATGTGCGTTGGATATGTATATTTATTGTTATTGCTGTTGTTGCAGTGGGGATGTTTTTGTAGCGTTCAGTGGTAGTAATACCGTATGGTACAGAGCTCTTGACCACCACACCTGTAGTGGATAGTGCATAAGGTATTCCCCGACTCGTTATATGTGTCCTGCTTTGAGCTATGTCAGCTGGTGACGTAATTTTCGTCAAACGTAAGTGTGCGGGATACCTAGAGAAAAAGTTCTGGCAGAATGCATCTGGTGACGTTTGTCGCCGTTAATACAATTATCACTGAATCAATGTAACGACACACACCGTGTTGTCAATGCCGAAATGTGCATACAGACGGGCTCCTCTCACACGCTTCCCACTGCGCTATCTAGTGGCGCGGCTGCGAAGCCTGCGCGTGGCGCGAGTTCGATTCCGCCGACCGTCAGGGAAATTTTAAAGGATTTTTTTTTCCTTGTCATTGAAAATGGGCACAGACGTTACTAAACAGACGTTACTAAGCGGCACATACGTTGCCCAAGTTGGGGTCAAAAAGTTTAATCAAAGAGGAGTGGCACATACCTGGCGGCACATACGTAGTGAAACATAGCCAGTGACCTAAGTTAGCGGTGAAATGGTTAGGGACAGAGATATAAAGCCAGGCAGACAAACAGATAAATAAGACAGAGACAAGGAAATACACGGTGAGCCCCTCATCCCCCCCCCCCGAGAATGCCTCAAGTACTCCAAGAATTCTGATTGCATTAAAACCACTTCTCTGGTAAAACGTTATTGCGCAAATAACCGGAAAAGAAAGAAAGAAAGAAAGGAAGAAAGAAAGAAAGAAAGAAAAAAATTACCGACGATTACGTTACTTCCTAATGCGAAATTTGAGCGCAGCAAATAAGCTGTTTCAGCTTTTCGATAGATTGGGGCAAAGAAATCGAGCAACACATGTATGCGCTATCACAGAATTTTTTTTTATTTTTCACACGTATTCCTTTAACAAAGACTCCACTAACAGTTCTTGACAGTCATGAAGGAAGCTTTGTGGTCGGAGAAATAGACTGATATATGTTCGACTTGGTACACCAATGCTTGATTCTCAAAGACGAGATCTATACAAGTGCCTCGCGAGGTTGTCACAGCCGTGGGACGCGTTACGAGCGAGAGGAACGGGATGTTCTCCCGCATAAGTGTTAGGAAATTGCTGTTTGTCTTTATGTCAAGCCGCCACCGATCTGGCTCTCTGATTGCCACCGCACAGGGCGAACGGCAGCGGCAATTTCGGCTCGGGCGGTGCACATATACAGATCCGCCGCCACCGATCTGGCTCTCTGATTGCCACCGCACAGGGGTTGCATTGGAGGAGGAGCGAAGAAAGGAATTAAGTTCGAGCCGGCGCTTTGACAACCGGAGACTCGCAGGAAGAGGGGGGAGGGGGGCGGCGTGTACACCCAGCGGCAAACGATGGGGGCAGAAGCGCGCGCAGCAAGCGGACAACACGATAAAGGGAGGAGGGAAGAGATAGCAGCGACTGACTGATGCCGCTGACGCCGATAGTGAGTCAACCCCAGCTGCAGAGTTGGTTTCAGGGACAACGCCGCCGATGCCGACACAAACAATATGATACCCTCGCTTCCGCAGCGCTAAGAACCAGGTCTAGCCGTGGGAAGGTGGTCACGTATTCGTCGACGTGCCGGGGCCTACGTGAAATAACCGGTGCGTCGGCAACTGAAGAGCACCCTATCCGCCACACAAGAACAGGGGGGGGGGGGGACCCTTTCCTCCTCTTTCTGCATGGCGGCGACGGTGTTCTATGCAGTCACGTTATCTTGACTCTCTAGCGGCGTCAGCGGCATCCAGCGGTATCAGTCGGTCGCTGCTAGCGCTGGGGGGATGATAGGGGGGCGGAGCTGGTTACGAGGCCGACGACGACGCGAAACCCAGGAACGGACGCCAAAGAGCTGCGCTCTAAAAAAGAACGAAAGAAAGAAAGAAAGAAAGGAAGAACGAAAGAAAGAAAGAAAGAAAGAAAGAAAGAAAGAAAGAAAGAAAGAAAGAAAGAAAGAAAGAAAGAAGAATTAACCAGAATGAAGAACTTCTCTGACATCAGGCACAAAGTTACAGGGACAGCGTTGAAACAGACCAGGTGTCTAATCACCATGCTAACATGTAAGTGAGTGAGTGAGTGAGTGAGTGAGTGAGTGAGTGAGTGAGTGAGTGAGTGAGTGAGTGAGTGAGTGAGTGAGTGAGTGAGTGAGTGAGTGAGTGAATGAGCGAGCGAGTGAGACAAAAGGAAGTGACGGCTGAACGTACACGATTTCTGTCTTGATAGTGCAACATGCTTAACTTGTCACTCCGGTCAACGTGCAGATTTACAGCACAGAAAAAAAAAGCGTTCTTATGAAGTCAAGTACAAAAAGGGCGTTTAGAGCAGTTCTTTCTCGGAATGAGTAACTCACACCCACTAACTCAATATTCTACAGCTAATATTTATTCTATTGTTTACTACACATGACACCTACACTATCATTTTCTACCTTAGTAAAATTACTTTACTCTCACAAGAACCAATACTTGTTGGCGACTGTTATAGTGCAACCTCTTTACCTTTTAGTAACTTCTTGCCATGAATTTGTGTACTCTTTGTCGCCTGATTCTCCTAGCCAAGCAGCCCCTATGCTCCCTTTGGGGGCACTTTCAAGCGTGTCCCGAACTTTTTGTACGTTTTTTTTTATTTCTTTGCTTGCTTGCTTTTTTCTTCTTTCTCGTCTATTAATATATAAGCCTTATTAACCGTAAGGACTGCCTGTTTGTTATCACTTCCTCACTGCTCCGTCAGTTCGTAGATTAGCCCAACTTACTGAAAAGACTAACGAGATATAACAGACGAACTAGAGAGAGCCAATTTGCGTAAAAGCAGGCATATGCCATCCATGGCGGCTCGCGTAATCCCCTTAATTGATATGAAGTAGCTATAGCGGATGCATTGAGTTGTGAACGGGAAAGCGTTTTATTTTGCGCTAAAGATAAAAAAACCACGTCTATCGTTTATGCATTCGCGGAGCTTCGCGTTCGCATTGCGTGCAGGCGAAAGGCAAAATGCAATCAGGGGAAGTTAACGTCATGGTACTTGCGCCAAGCGTGACCGAACCAAAGTCAACAGCGGCGCTCGCAAAAGTTGTTCGCAGTCCCGAGATTAATGGCTCAACGCCGCGCCATGTTAGTAGGCATCCGTGAAGCATTAACACGCTTAATGCTGGACCACTGATGACGCTCGAAACATTTACTAGCCTGTTCTATAAAAGACCGAGTGTGTTTCCCTCGAAGCGAAATTTTATGGCGGCTACCTGAATTTGTGATGCTTGATTTCTTATTTAAGTATCCGTACAGGCCGCTTCGAATCGCTGCATAAGCTCCTGTGTGCGCCCGTGCAGCACCCCTGCTCTGCTTCAGCACAGAGTATAATTTTAACCATTTGTAGCAATGACTGCTTTTGTTGTTGTCGTCGTCGTCGTCGTCGTCGTCGTCGTCGTCGTCGTCGTCGTCGTCGTCGTCGTCGTTGTTGTTGTTGTTGTTGTTGTTGTTGTTGTTGTTGTTGTTGTTGTTGTTGTTGTTGTAACTAGGCGAAATGCGATTTCCGAACCCTCGTCTGTTCCGGTTACTACTTTTACGCTTAAGTTAGCTAAGAAAAGGAGAGTGCCACGGATGTAATAAAATGCAGAAAACAAGAACGAACGAACATACTCATTTAGTGCAAGACTGCCGCCGTTGCTGTAAACACGAAGCGAATGCGTAAACGATATTCCTTGAAAAGTTTTAGTCGCTCGCGTCTCTGTTGGCAGTACGCTGAGGAGTGATGCCTTGGAACGTGTTCTTCGTGAGTGAATTTACAGAGCTTCAAGTTTACTTAACCGAATGCCTAGCGAAATGGCGACAGTGATGGGCTCTACTACAATCCTAAGGTACACACAGATGAAGATAGGTATTTTCATCGCGTGTGAAAACCCGCGTCACTCCTGTGAATGCCAGGGTGTGCCGTCTTCGAAGGGAACAGCTCAATGACCTTGCCTTTAATTTTGTTCCTACTTGAGCACTTGCAGTGTTCCACGTGTTCTAGCCAGTTTGGAACTTATTGAATCACGTGTAGGGTAGCAAACTGGACTCAGTCTCCATGCCTTTCCTTCTTCCCTTCTCTCTCTCTCTCTCTCTCTCTCTAAAACGAATAGCCTCTATTTTTTTTTTCGATCCGCATAGAGTATATTCGCGCTGTCTTGGGAAAATTGAGAGTGAGACCGACTTCATATTTCGGTGGAAGGGCTTGGAAGTTGACGTCTGATACGGGTGCAAAGTCTAACGCGTGCACGTTGGTTTTAATTGCGACGCTACATCAGTGTCCTACACATGTTTTCTTGGAGGTGTGATAAAACGAAATGTGAGCAACACTTTTAACTTGCACGAAAAGGGGTCCACGTCACGAGTCATGTACAGGTGGCATTTGTAATTGTTTGATTTAATTACAGGCACACATACATTCCCCTAACAACACACACACACACATATTATATATATATATATATATATATATATATATATATATATATATATATATATATATATATATATATATATATATATATATTTGTGTGTCTGTGTGTTGTTACGGGGAACGTATGTGTGCCTGTAATTAAATCAAACAATTACAAACGCCACCTGTACATATATATATATATATATATATATATATATATATATATGCGCGGCGTCTTTTTTAGGAGACACTCGCTAGCTTGCTTCATATTTTCTCTTTTTCACTCTTGATGGTGTTTACATATGTATAAATAAATTATAACTATAACAATAAAGGTACGAGAGGTGTTATGACGGAAGGGCCGGCGATGCGTATTAGCCACAGGCCTGGCATACTATTCCAGGTGAGATGGTAAGGAATGAAAGAAAGGGAGTGTGATAAAAACAATAACAAAGCCCCTACACATACACGTGTGCAAGCAGCACTAACAAAAAAGTTGTTTAGGGAGTTTCATTGAGGCCAGCAGCTAGCAGGAACGTTATAAGCGCCTTAGTGGGGCGCAGTTGAGATCTTTGACGTTGTCATGGTCCAACAAGGTTCTTTAGCTGAAGTCGCATGTCATGTCGCAAGTTTAAAGCGTTCTTGAATACAACCGGCGTATTCACAAAGCCCATCGTACCCTCAAACGGCTTGTAAGAAAATGAAAACAACGGGGCGATTGTGATCGCTTGCAGATTATCAGCGAATGAGGCCTGACGATGACAAATTGTATTTACGAATGAAAGAAGAGGAAGCAGAAGAAGAAACTTGTAGAATTTGAGCCTCGGATTGGCCTCCTCGCACAAGTCCACGCACGGCTTAAAGTAGAACCTTGAAACAGAATGGACAGGCTCCCATCGCATACCGCGTGCCAACCTCAACGGAAACCTAAACGAAAATATCAAGTTGAGCTAAATTGAAAGATTGTGCTTCTGCAATTACGAATTCATCATTCGTAACAAAAACAGAGCTTTTGTGAGCGACAAAATTACGAAAATGTAAATTCAGAATGGAGCCCTCTGTTGTGGACTATGGTAGCTCTCATATGTGACGTCATCTGTGTGACTCACTGACAGCGGCTTATGTCCTGCCAGTGGCAGCCGCACTGATTTCTCTGATTACAACTGCCGAAAAAAAATGTGTGGGGTTTTACGTGCCAAAACCACTTTCTGATTATGAGGCACGCCGTAGGGGAGGACTCCGGAAATTTCAACCACCTGGGGTTCTTTAACGTCCACCTAAATCTAAGTACACGGGTGTTTTCGCATTTCACCCCCATGGAAATGCGGCCGCCGTGGCCGGGATTCAATTTCGCGACCTCGTGCTCAGCAGCCCAACACCATAGCCATTGAGCAATTACAACCTCAGAGGCGACAACCATCTTCGCTCGCTCGGGCCACAGAGACTCAGGTCCGTATCCTGAACCCAAGCAGAGCCGCAGAACCACTCACGCAAGCAAAACACTTTCAACCGATAAGCAGTACGCTTTGTCATAGAGCTAAATAAAGAGTTTCTATATGACCTAAGAGCACAATAGAGGAACGTCACGCGGAGATTTCGTCAACTCCTCACTTTTGGCGCTGGAGGTTCAAACTGAGGAAAAACAGCGCGACCTTCAGGGTCAATTTTTACGCCTCAGAATTATATATTAGCACGCAGAAAATGATGATAGACTTCTAGACGTACACTCTATCAACCTAGCTCGACCTAATATTTCTCTTTAGTTTCCCTTTCAGCTACATCAAATAAGAAGAAAGTATTCGTATTAGCAACGTTGCTTTTCCATGATGAGCGCTAGCAGTTTAGCTGAAAATCAATTGCAGAACGGGACTATTCTAGGTTTAAAAAGAGCGAAGCTCATTTACAGTGTGCAAATATGAAGGGAATCGCTCCTCTTCACCGGTGCACACTGTGTGTATTTTATGCGCAGGGCGTTTATGCTGGGCATCGACGTTCGGCCAATACGGCCAGAACGCCCGTAGCAACGGTGCCAACGGCAGTTGGAATATTGGCAACACCGGCAACATCCGCAGCAACAGTGAGTGAGAAGACGGATTGTGTGCGCCTATGGATGTGACTGACAAGCCGGCGAGTGCCGCATTGGACAGAAGACGCACGCCATGCTCTCCGTACCATACCTGCTCTCTTTCGCCGGTGAGTGTCGTGTTTCCAACAACTTTGCATCGAAGGCCTAAGCAGTGGTTGTGCATTGTCGTTCAGAGCTTCAGGGCCCCGTATTCGCACAAAGCTTTAGCGCTAGACTTGTTCGTCAGAGGAAATTTCCGCCAATTTTGATGCTGGGCATATTAATATCGAAAGGAGCCGCCCAATGGCAAAGTACACTTTCGAACGAAGAGATTCACGAATTCGGCGCCAGAACTTTATTTCAAACGATTCGTTGTGATCTTTCATTCGAAAAGTTGTTGCAAACGACTTCAAAATGCCTGAAAGCCTTTTACGACATCAAAACAGCCAGCACAGAGGCAGGGAAACAGTTCGTTTCTCCTGAAGATAGCGTAAAAATTATTGGGTCTTACGCGCCAAAAACACGATCTGATTATGAGGCACGCCGTAGTGGTGGACTCCCAATTAATTTTGATGACCTGGGATTCTTTAACATGCACCTAAGTCCAAGTACGCGTTTTTTTTTTCATTTCGCCTACATCAAAATGCTGCCGCCGTAGCCGGGATTCGATCCCGCGACCTTGTGGTAAGTGCAACACCAAAGGCACTAAGCACCCGCTACGGGTATAAAGATAGCGTACGTCTGATAAAGAGATTAATTGTATTAAGAGTTTCGTTAACGAAAAAGCGCTGATCACATAGCGCTGTGAAGAGACAAAAAATATCGCAGATTACCACAGTATACCAAAAACACGCGTACATAGACGCAGTAAGTTTAATCAAAGACAGAATGCCAGAAAGTTGTACGACTATAGCTTCAGTGGGAATGCATCAAGTGTGGAAGCAATCCCGTATTTCAAGAGGAACTGGTTCTGCGCCAGTACAGAGACCAAACAGCACGCGAGATATTTGGAGCTTCTGCCATAGTGCGTAAAGGTGACACATGCAGCAGCGCTCACTCGATCGTTCTTACTGACAAAGAGTTTAGCTAGCCCGGCCACTAGACTGATAGTGCATTCTGCTTTCATTCTTACCAGTTCACTGTCTAATCATTTGACATATGCGCGGTTGGAAGCGCATGATAATTCTCCTGTGCCACAAACCCCATTTTGAAAGGTATATTTTTGTATGAGTGTAATAAACTCAAGTAGTTAGCCAGCGCTAGTCCTGTGTTTCTCCCTTGTCCATGCTTATTTCGCCCTGTGTTTTCATCGATAGATTCGTACGAACTATCTTCCATTCATACCCTTTTCAGCATCCACAAGTGTTCACGTGCATGCTCACAAGAAAAAAATAAACAATACGTGATCTAGGTTTTGTCAATAAAGCTGTCATATTTCTCTCTGGTTGGTATGAACACCGGCCACTGAAAGGTCGCATACTACTGAACCAGAGACCAAAGCCTTTACTGAAGGATGCTGGAAAGGAACTCAGTGGTCTCGAAGGTATTTCACTGGCCTGGAGTATGACAAGAATTGCCAGCCCCGAATTGAACACGCACATAACCTCACGTGTATCGCAGGATGTTCCGCCACTTTATGCACAGAGAGAGAGGAGAATTCAGGAAAGGCAGGGATGTTAACCAGTCAATAGTCTGGTTGGCTACCCTACACTGGGGGATGGGAGAAGGGGAAGAGAAAGAAGGGAGAGAGAAGGTGTAGATACGCGTACGGACAGCACTTCAGCTAGAGTCGCTCGAGCAAACCAGAAGTTCTGAGAAAACACAAAAGTGCCTTCATTGCTTTCTGAGCCGATGATCGGTCGGGACGGTGCTCTAATATGGTCTGTTCACTCAGAGGACGATCGTCTAGTTTCCTCAATGTGTTGGACAAAGACTGTCTTTGTGCTTGAAATTGTGGACAATGGCACAATAAGTGGTCAATGTTCTCCTCGCATCCGCAAACATCACATGCAGGAGTATTAGCCATTCCAATTAGTGCTGAGTAGGCATTCGTGAAGGCAACTCCAAGCCATAACCGACACAGAAGAGACGCTTCACGTCGGTGTAGACCCGCTGGAGGTTTGAGTTGAAGTGACGGGTTTAGTCTGTGCAGTCTTGTGCGCCTTGTATGTGCGGTGTTCCACGCTGCCAAGGAGATCGTGCGTGCTAGAATGCCAAGTTGCCTCGCGGCGTCGGTCCTTGAGAGAGGAATGGGGACGCAGCGGTCTTCTTGGTTTGACGTCCGAGCTGCCTTATCGGCGTCATCATTTCCAAGGATACCGCAATGACCTGGTATCCACTGAAAAGAGATATCATGTCCTTTTGCTGTTAAGTGATGAACAAGTTCCGCGATTTCGCACGTGAGCTGATCGTGAGTTCCATGTCGGAGAAACGACTGCACACATTGCAAGGCCGGCCTTGAATCGCAGAAGACTGCCCATTTTCTAGGATTTTCAGCGTTTATCACTTGAAGCGCGTCGCGGAGAGCCGCGAGCTCTGCAGCTGTGGACGTAGTGACATGGGAAGTCTTGAAGCGCTTGGTTATTCTCATTGCTGGTATAACTAGAGCGCCGCCGGAACTGGTTGATGTAGTTGATCCATCAGTGTAGACGTGTGTGCAGTCGCTGTATTTCTCGTACAAGAGAAGTAAAGTTAGTTGCTTGAGCGCTGATGATGGCAAGTCCGACTTCTTCTGAAGGCCTGGGATTGTAAGGTTCACTTGAGTACGGCGCATACACCATGGAGGAATGGAAGGCCTTGCCGCAGGTGTGTAACCTGACCTGAAAGAGGCACAGTGCGCGAAGACAGTCGCACTGAATGTCGCGTGGGGCCTATCTACTGGGAGACTTGCTAGGTGGTGGGTAGGGGTCCGGGCAAAGTGTCGTATGTGCACACGCATTGTTTCAATGATAATGTGCGTTTTAATAGTGAAATCTTGAGCGACTGCAATAACCTCAGTCGTTGACGCACTACGCGGTAGACCGAGACATATCTTGAGGGCTTGGGCTTGGATGCTTTGAATTATATTCAGGTTAGTTCTGCAGGTGTTGGAGATGACCGGTAGACTGTACCGTAGGAATCCAATAAAGAGGACCCTGTACAGTTGCAGCATAGAGTGTATTGGTACTCCCCAGGTCTTTCCTGCAAGGAACTTAAACATATGACAAATTCCTGTCAGGCGCTTTTTCACATAATTCACATGAGGGGTCCAGGAGAGATTTTTATCAAGGACCACCCCCAAAAATCTGTGACTCGTGTTGTACGAGATCATGTGTCTGTCGACGGATATCATGTATGGAGACATTGATTTCCTGGTAAATGCCACCGCTGCGCACTTTTCGTATGATATACGAAGTCCTTGTTCTCTAAGGTAGGATGATGTTAAAGTGGCTGACTTTTGAAGCCGCGCGCGAAGCTGCAGTCGCGTCACAGCCGACGTCCAAATGCAAATGTCGTCGGCATAGATGGAGAGCCTAACGGTGCCTGGCAGGATGTCGGAGAGTCCAATGAGTGTTAGACTGAAGAGCGTTGGGCTGAGTACTCCGCCCTGAGGCACCCCACGGTTACTGTAATGCTGTGAGGTCGGGCCATCCTCGGTAAGCACGAAAAAGGATCTCTTATGTAGATAGCTACTTATCCAGAGATAGACTTTGCCGCCAAGTCCTACTGCCTCTAACGCGTTGAAAATCGCTTCGTGCGTTACGTTATCGTACGCTCCTTTAACATCCAGAAACAGGGCAGCAGATAATCTTTTGCAGGACTTCTGGTGCTCGACGTACGTCACTAAGTCGATAACGTTGTCTATGGAAGAACGGCCACGCCTGAAGCCGGCCACTGCATCTGGATATACCTGGTAATGTTCGAGGTACCATTCTAGCCGTGCTAGAACCATCCTCTCCATTAGCTTTCCGATGCAACTGGCAAGCGCAATTGGTCGGTATGATGCAATGTCTACAGGCGACTTGCCAGGCTTGAGTAGTGGAATTAGGCGACTGGTCTTCCATTCCTGCGGAACCGTACCTGTCTGCCAGGAGCTGTTGAACAAGAGCAGGAGCTCTTTTCGAGCCTCTTCGCCAAGATTACATAGGGCACGGTAGGTTATACCGTCGGGTCCTGGTGAAGATGAACGCTTGCACGAGGCCAGTGCAGCTTCGAGCTCGTCCATGGAGAAAGGACTATCCATGCGGGGGTCGCGTGAAACCGGTGAGTGGTGGAGCGTCGATGTTCCAGCGGAACTAGTTTCGCCAGCAATCCTCCTGCAGAAAGCTTCCGCTACGTCAATCTCGCTGCATTGTTGGTGAAGGGCCAAAGACTTAAAAGGGTGGCGCTGCTGAGGGGTTCCATGGAGACCACGAACAGTTCTCCATATGTGAGACAAAGGTTTTCGTGGATCCAAAGATTCGCAGAATGATTTCCATCTTTGCGATGCGAGTTTGTCCATGCGACGCTGAATCTTCTTTTGAGTTCTTCTGGCCAACCTCAAGTCATGTACAGACTTCGTGCGCCTGTATCTTCGCTCTGCACGACGACGAATTGCACGAAGCTTCTCTAGCTCGATGTCGCATTCGGTGCGTGTATACGTTCTCAGAAGCGAATGTTTCGCAACCTCTAGGGCACCTTTTATGATGTCCTCTAGGCTAGAGGACAAGTCATCACGACAGCCGTCTTCGACAATTGACTTGAACATTGGCCAGTCGATACATTGTGTGACGCCGGCTAACCTGGAGTCCGTCAACCCTTCAACCCTAAGATAAGTGGGTAGGTGGTCACTTCCCCGCGTTTCAATATCCGGAAACCACCTGACCTTTCTAGTGAAAGAGCGTGAAACAAAGGTCAGGTCCAGGCAGCTACAGTAGGCAGTTCCACGCAGGAAGGTGGGGCTTCCATCATTTAACAAGCACAGTTCTTGTTCGGAGGCAAATGACACTAATTTTCTGCCTCTCGAGTTTATCTTAGAACTACCCCAGAGATGGTGGTGGGCATTAAAATCTCCAGTAATCACCAAAGGCTGCGGAGTCGCCGTCGTGATTCGCCGTAATCTCTCGCAGTCCAGCCGACTTGAGGGCGATATGTAGGCTCCAATTAATGTGAAAGTGAGCTTGCCTTTCTTTACTGTCAGACATACGTATTGGTTTTCTTGGTCAGGCGACACTGGGTGATGGACATACGTAAGATCACGTCGCATGAATACGATGATCTTGCTGCATTCTCCGTGGGTGGCTGACATGAAACACTCATACCCGGACAGTCTGATGTTATCTGATAAGGGCTCGCAGATGACGATGATTGGGAACTTATTCGTGAACACAAACTGTCGAAAGTCCGACATGCGCGACTTCAGTCCTCTGGCGTTCCACTGAAATATCGACGCGTTTCGGACCTCGTCACGAAACGACGGCTTCTGGAGAGCCATGATTTTAACGAAGAGCTGCAAGTACTGGACTCAAAGTGTCCAGCACCTGTAGTGCGCTTTGCGCAGACGAAGACTTCATGTTGGTAAGTATAACGCGAATGGCATTCATGAGCGACCGCAGAATGTTGATGACCTGGAGATCATCAATCAGCGTCGCTTCAACAGGTGCAGAAGCCGTGGAAGTCGGTGCGTTTTGAGGTAACTTAGCAGGGAGATGTGCGCTCGGTAGCTCAGGCCATTCTTCAGGACGGGCGAGCCTCCCCGCTTTGTTTCCTTTCCTTGTATCTGTCTTGGTGGCGCAGTGTGGTGATGCGGCAGTCCTTCTGACGGTAGCTGGCGTGTACCTATCTGCAGTTTCGGAATTTCGCGAACGTTTTCTGTGTCGATGCCGACGTCGCCGTACAGCGGTGGCAGCCTCTCGATGCGTTGAATTGTCCCGCACCATTCGTTTTAGAATGGTGAATTCCGTCCGCATCCGCGGGCAATCCTTTGATGAGGCCTTGTGAGGACCACTGCAGTTAGGGCATTTTAGAACATGTGCGTTGCAGGCGTCTTCTAAATGAGACTCAGAGCACCGCGGGCACACGACGTTGTTCACACAGACACCCTTCACGTGGCCAATCTTGCAACATTTGAAACACTGGAGGGGCTTCGGTACGAATGGTCGTACTGGATGGCGGACATGTCCTACTTTGACGTGGGAAGGAAGGCTGTCTCCTTCAAACAAAATCTTCACACAGCGTGTGTTTCCCAATCTGGAAATCCTTGTAATGAAAGTGCCTTCTGTCGTTGGCTTTATCAACGTTGGCAAGTCGTCATTAGAAATGGCAACGTCGACGTCATAAATGACGCCCGCAGTACCATCGCCGCCTGTGGGGATCATTGATCGCACCTTTACATTGTCGATATCAGTTATATTACGCAGGTGTTGTAGGGCGCTGCGATGTAAAACATCAACTGCCAGGACATTCTTCCGCGAGTTTATTCGCACGTCTTTAATCTCATTTGGTGCGATTCTCTCAAGTAAGGAAGAGAGGACCTGCCTGTTGAGGAGCCGCAAATTGGTCGCCGGGTCCACGGGCATGAAGAGCACAGTGTGCGGCCAGCGCAGCGGTGCACTCTTCACGGTAGAAGCACTTGGCGACGAAGATGCCTGCAGTAGTCTTCTTTTCGCTGATCTACTCATCACGACCTGGAAGTCATCGTCCGATGAGTCGTAGCTGTCCGAACATATCTCAGTGGCCTCGCTGTCTGTAGCGCTTGATGCACTTCCACGTTTCCTGGACGCTAGCCGACCTGACGGCTGCACATCAGGAAAGTCCTCGGAGATTTCTTCATCCATTGCCGCAAGGAGGGAGCGGCAGCTCCCAGAAATGCAGGAAAACAAAGCGAAAAAGCGGAGACAAACGTAGAAGCGTTCTATCAAAGAATCACTTCGTCTTCCTCCTCACTTTATGCACAGAGGGCACAACACAGACACTACACCGACTAAGTACAACCAAAAACACAAAACAAAACAAAATTATGGGGTTTTACGTGCCAAAATCACTTTCTGATTACGGGGTACGCCGTAGTGGAGGACTCCGGAAATTTCCACCACCTGGAAAAACACAAAATACAATATGCGCAAAGTTCAAAGTAAAACGATGGTGCGCACGCATCGACATGTACGCATACTGCAAACACATACATTATAAACATAGACTAATACACTCACGCATGCACAAACACCCTCGAACACACATGCTAACACTACCATGCAGACACAGCCGAGCAATAGCTCTAGTCACCCGCCGCCGTTGTGACAAGAAAAAGCCACAACCACAGAAAGCCAAAGCCACAAATGAAACCTACAGCATATCAGATTGACTGCAAATAAAGACGGGGACAGCGGAAGAGAACAGAAAAACAACACGGACGTCTCTCGGCGTTTCTTGTCTTTATTTGCGGCCAATATGATATGCAGTAAACACCAAGTAAGCCAAACTAAAGTTCTTCTGAAACCTATAGATAGAAGCGCCATGTTGCAACTCAGTAGACGATGCAATCACTGTGTGACTCTGGGACGAGAAATCGACGCGTAAGCAGTAAAGTTCGATAGTGTGCGCGCGGAAGTTTGCGAAACAACTTGAACTTCAGCTATAGTCCATAAATAACGTTTGTGACATGCCTGGTTGCAAGTGGTTTAGACCGCGTTTATGTCTCGTTGACTGCGCATGTTACTTTACAATAAGGAAATCTAGATAAAATCAACAATATGGTCATTTCTCTGCGTATCCCTGCTTTCCATTCATTATCGCTCTCTACTGTTGGTCCTTCGTTGCTTAGTTAAGCTTTATGACCATGGAGCACTGCTACTGTCATAGATTTCTGGGTGCCCCGTGGCACTTTGCACTCATTTATGCAACTCACCAAAATGGAACGGCTGAAGACGAGAGTCTGCTCGTATGTCCTTCTCTTATCATGTGGCTTCAGACGAAGGAAGAATGTCAATGGCGTCAGGAGTTTCCGTCTACTAACGCGAAAATGCTAAGGAGCCCGTGTCGCAGAAAATCCGGCATCGGCGTTCCGTGTCGGAAGTCGGACGTCGCCTCGGCAAAATTAATTTCGCACGAAGTTCCGAATCACGCATATCCGACCACTTCTCTACCGCCAAAGTTGCTCAGACCTTGTCTCTCATTCTTTACAAAGTTATTCCTCGGAAATTTGAGAACGGCAGCCCACAAAGAAATGTAATGAAAAAAGAAACACCCACAGCGCATGTCTTCGATGTTAGTTATTCTCAGACTGAAATATTAAATGTGCGAAACAATCACAGGAGATCAACCCACGCAAGAAGTCGTGTTTCTACCAGAAAGCTCTCCTTCGTGCACAGCGTTCGCAGCCAGCGTTTCCTGGTAAACGTTATGGTTACATAAGCTGCAGTTGCCGGGAAGCATGAGAAGCAATAAGGGGTTTTTAAACGCTATCGCGTTCCACTCGTAAAGGCGTCCTCCAAGCGTCTCTTAAGCGTCCTGCAAATTTTTTGTCGTTGCATCTGAAGCCCAAAAGACTCCGTAATGAAGTAGATTTATTTATTTATTTATTTATTTCCTTTCTTTCTTTCTTTCTTTCTTTCTTTCTTTCTTTCTTTCTTTCTTTCTTTCTTTCTTTCTTTCTTTCTTTCTTTCTACTTTTGTTTCCATTTCGTGTTCCCCCTTTGTACAGCTACAAGATGTAGCTAACGCAGATTACCGCTACCTAGAGAACAACACTGAAAAGGGACTTTAGAAAATGAGATCGCCTACCGGCCCCTAGCAACGCCAGATACATGCATTGCTCATGTGTGCTCCTTACACTGTGTTCTCGGTGCTGGCAAAAGGGCGGCCTCAGTCAATGCATAGAAATTGCTCCTCGATTGAATAACGGTTTATGACACACTCTAATTTACGTGGAAGTTCAAGCAGGACAACAAAGCTTTTAACAAATGAATACAAATAAATAAATAGAAACATACACACGAAAGTGCCATTCGCTCTATCTCTCCCTCTCTGGGTGTGTCTGTGTTTGCTTTGTGTGCATGTGTGCATACATGTGTGTGCGTGCGTGCCGTTTCGACTTCCGTGTTCTAAACCACAAGTTATAAAACTATGACGAACCATGTGAGTCCCTTTGAGACTCATACCTTTGGCTTATGGCAATGTCGACAGACACCAGTATGAAAGTTTGAGTAGCATCATGTTTATGGCATAGGCGTTATTTCAAGTACGTGAAGTGGATAACGACTCCAGACCTAGACGAAAATTCATTTTAAGAAACATAGAAGGTAGCACTATTAAATTTGTAGACGTTGCTCGGCGCATCAAGTGCAGTGTGTGCACAAAAGCTCGTATAAATCCGTGCCTTATAAAAAATTTGCTGATTCCAGGTAATTGTGCAAGAGGGATGTTGGGGACTCAACAGCATGTAAGTTCGGAGTTATCAGGCTTATGAAGATCAAGGTTGGTACTTGTTGGTACTGGTTATGAAATTCAAAGAACTATATACACGATAAATTTCTCATTTTGAGGCGCTTTCACTGGGCGAAGAGCATTATCAAGTTTCTGATACTTGAATTTTAAAGCGAAAGCTTTACTGGCCACGAACTTGCGATTTCGCCGTGGCGGTGCTCCGAGGAGGCACATGACGTCACAACGCGCTCCTCGCCGCGGATAGTTCGCTCTCTCTCGTTCCTCAGTCCCTACTGCGCATGCTCCACTAGTAGCACCGAGCCACAGGTGTTTCGCCGCTGTGCAGCACCGCGCCTTTCCGCAGCCGCCGTTCGGTATGACGTCACACCGCGTTCCTCGTCGTTGCGCTCGCCTCCGCTTGCTTCGCCAGCTGCTTCGCATGCCTGATAACATGTCGGAAAATTGAAAAGGAGAGTTCGCGTGCGCCGCAACCACAGTTGAGACGGCAGTATGGACGGCGACAATTCTGATCAGCAGGAGGAGGCCTGAAATCGACATCGGAACGAGATGAAGAGGAAACGAATCGCCCAGGAAATAGATGAACAGCGCGCCGAACGACTGGTTAAACTCCGCAAATGAGCTAGACAACCAGACTAACCTGGACTTGCAATCAAGATTAACCAAAGGTAACCATGCTATGCCTTGGCTTTCCCTAGGTATATCCTGGCATAGCCGAGCTAAGCCACTGGCATTTTTTTCTTCTAGATGCTTGCCGCTTGCCGGTAGACAAAAATTTCACCTTTATCACGAACTACAGCGTCTTTCAAAGTCAACCATTGTAAACACGACATCTCTCCTAAAATAAACATTATAAAGATCGCAATTTTAAGTTAAATATGGCATCGGAGAGCCTTACGAAATTTTCAAAATGCCGTCTGAACCTGTCAATCACTTTTTAGAGTAGTAAAAGAAATTTTAAATAACTGCTATTAGAAACGGGCTCAACGTTCGCTCTCAAAGCTTCCCACACATGCACGGAAGGCCATTTACCCTTATAGTATGACCATTCAATGTTCCTCAAAGTGGCACGCTCTGGCGAGCTAGTTGGTTCATAGCTTTAGACGTTTCTTTTAACTACGCAAAAAATGAAGACACACGAAAGAAAAACACACCACACCACAAGCGCAGTGGTGTGGTGTGTGTGTCTTTCCTACATCCTCGTTCTTATAGCGGAGGTATAAGAAATATCTAAATCCTCGAAGTGATAAATCAACATAGTTAATTATAAGCAGCCATGTGCTCAATGTCCCCGATGTCGGTTTAAAAGCTGTGGCTAGATGCGGGGAGAAGTGAGGCAACCAGACTAGGCCTAGGCTCCACAGGAACCGCAAACCACTATTTAACGAAAACGGAATGAAAAAAAAAAGACAGGGGAAAAAACCCGTTATTATAATAAGGAGCACACCCGGCACCACGGCTTCCTTGCCTGAACTGCTTCCTCCACTGGAATTTAGGTTGCAATTCTGTGGAGTTCCCTAATTTCTGCTGCACCCCCCCCATATGTTAATGAGAAGGCGCCAATTAAAATAAATGTTTGTGCACTTGAACCAATACGGAGCTCAAAGAACGACCATTTATAGATTTAGAAGCACATACGTTTACCAGCAAAAGTTTATGAACTTGGACATCACAAAAGAGCTCAAATATATTTTGACTGACGTATCCAGCACAATATCGAGCGTTGCCGTGCACAGAACGCGTAAACTTGAGCAGAATGCACACTTGACGACGCATTTGATTTACGCATTTTATGCATTCCAAAAACGTTCACGTGCGCATAAGGGACTTGAATGTTACGAGTTTGGACTATACCACATTGGATAAAAGAAGCAGAAAGAATAGTATTAATGCAACTAGCACTCATTGCCAACTTGAGGTATTTTAATACTATCTATCTATCTATTATCTATCTATCTATACCTATCCTCTTACGCCAACCCAGTGGCAAAAGTTGTCTACCAGCTTGAGCTACTTGGTATATGCGCTCGGGGTCGTGATGCCGTCATAGTCATTCCATGGTCGCCATTCCAGCTCCGTCATCCCAATACCCGCCATGCCGTCGCCATCTCGCCCCTTTCGTCGTTCCATCGACGCCAGTTCTTCTGCGTCATTCTATCATAATTATTCGGGGATCATTCAGTCGTGATTGTGGCGACATGGGCATATCTATGTGATCGGCGTTTCGCTATAGTTGGCGTTGCATCTGATGCGTGAACCAGGCGTAAGACGAGGACTAAGAAAGATCGACCACACAGCGCATGTGTTGTCAATCTTTCCTGGTCCTCGTCTTACGCGCTGTTTTCCCTTCCAACTGGTTATGTCATAGTCGTTATTGTGTGGTCGTCAGATATCCGCTATCATGCATCTGTTGTCATACTATTGTCATCGTGCCGTCGAAGCTATGCAATCGTCATCCCTCCAGCTTCGTCATGCGACTCTCGTCATGCCATCGTCAAGCCATAATTGTCATATGGGCTTCGTGTTACAGTCTTCATCACAATATGGTCATCATACATTCATCTTCATACCATTATCTTCATATTGTGGTCATGCCATTGTCGTCATCAAAAATTTGTCATCATGCATTCGTTGTCATACCATCTTCGTGATGCCGTCGTGGTCGTTCTATCGGTGTCATTCTAACTTCCACACACATTTTAGTCATGCAGTTGTCGTCATGTCATCGTTGCTACACAATCGTTGTAATAGCATTGTCGTGTCGTCGTTGTCGTCCCGGTGTCGTTTCCCCATCGTCATCACTTTACTACAGTTGTCACTTTGTCATCATTTCATCGTCGTGTTGCCACTTTCGTCTATCGACCGATGTCATTCGTTCTTTGTCATTCTTTCGCAATTATGCTGTCGCCATTCGATCTTGATTAGGCCGTCATTGTCATATCGTCGTCAGTGCGTCGTCGTCAGTGCGTCGTCGTCAGACACTCATTATCATGCATCCGTTCCCATACCATCGTCATCATGTCATCGTGGTCATGCCGTCGTCATCCTGTTGTCTTCATACACTCGTCTTCCCATTGTTCTCATGTCATCGTCAGGCTGTTGTCGTTACATCATCGTCATCTTGTAGAAATAGTCAGCCCATTATTGTCGTGCCGTTGTCGTCATGCCGACTTTGTCATTCTATCGACGTCATTCCTTCTTCGTCATTCCATCTTTAAGGCCGCGGGACGAAAAAGCACCCGTTTACTTTGATTTAGGCTCACGTTAAGGACCTCCAGGTGGTCAAAATTAATCCGGAGTCGCCCCCTAGGTGTTCCTCATAATCAGGGTGTGGTTTCGGCACGTAAACCCCATAATTTAATTCCATCGTCACCAGTGCGTCAGCGCCGTACAAGCGTCGTCGTGCCGCCATGCTCATCGGTGACCTTGGCAAGCGAGTGCCACAGCAACATGGGAGGATACCGGATAATGCACATATATCACCGAAGCAATGGATGTCTCAGAATGACAACTACAGATGTTAAACAAACTTGACTCAGAAAATACGGTTTGTCGGTACATTGCTCGAATGCTAATCGTATTACCATCGACAGTCATAGTTACGTGAGTTAGGCCGCACATTTCTTTTTCCCGAACAACAAATTGAAACCAGAGTGTGTGTTGCTTGTGAGAAAGAATGAAGTCCATAAATATGAAGAGTACCAACGAACCATACATCTTATTCTGCTGACTTATTGAAACAAAGGGGCCAAAGTACGCGACAATTCAACATTCCTTACGGCTTTGTTACTGCTTCGCTAAACATTAACGTTGTACTCTCAGTTGATTTCTGTTGGGCACCACACGTTACAATCTTTTTTTTATCGGGGGTGTAGCTTCAACATCAGTTTGTCCGTACTCTATCGCTATTTTCACTGTAAAGACAGCCACCATCGCACGATGTCAGATTTATTCTGTTCCTTCGACGAATAACTGAAAATCTGATAACCATGAATTTCAGTACTTTAATATTCTCAAATCATTATTAATGTAAAAATGGATTAGAAAAAAATCAAGGTCTTTTTAAATATTAACTGTGCTATAGAAAATCTTAAGTGAAATTAAACAGCCAAGACATATGTGAGGCATGGGGATAAACTGCGCAGAAATACTAATCAAATGGGGGGCTTTTGAGCTTTCTTATCTTTGTTTCACCGTAATAAGTCAAACATAAATCTTAACGGTTACGCTCGGGTTTCCTTCACACAAGTTACGCGAGCATTATAATGAACCACTGGCACAACCTATTGTTGCAACAACAATATGGGTCGCATAGTGTACAGCATTTTGTCGAAAGTTCTTGTCGTAATATTTTACCACCATACAGCACTTTCCGTAAACAGCGGCTAAATAAGCGGGCCTACAAGATAGTGAAAAAGGAAACAATACGAAAAGTGTCTCGCCATGGCAAATATACGCGCAACTCGTTTCAATTTCTCCCCGAGCAGAAAAACGACAATCGTGCGAGCTTGCATTAAGCGCACGGGAACCCAGCAAGCACGGGACTAAAGGCACGTGATGCAAGCGAAGTCTTTCTGCTTTGGGAACGAGAGCCCCTTTCATACTTGCGTGCGCGAGCGAGCAAACGCCCGCACACTGAAACCACGAAATGTATGAGAGGCTTGTCAAAGAGGAGTAGCCGGTACTTCGCGTCGTTCGCGTGAGACGTCAAGAGTGAAAGCGAGCGAGTGAAAGCACAAAAATCGCGAGGATGAAGAGACGGCGCAACTTCTTTCCACGCGCGCAGCGTCCCGCTTTGGCCTCATGATCATCGGACACAGGGGTGAATACGCGAGGTACTAGAAGCACGCTACTGCATACGAAACTCACGAAAACGAAGCTGGAAACAGAAGTATACCGGGATTTTTTGAGGTACGCCCATGCAAACATAGCGAGCCGTCGGGATGATGCGGGCTTCTTTGTGTGATGGCGAACGTGAGCGGCAGGGAAAGAAAGAGTGGAGTTCATCACTGGAGCTTGACAAACCCGCACCTGCTGTGATGTCCATGAATATCGTGGCGGCAATGTGTTACACCAAATCATCTCACCGCGCACTCGTTGTTCTCCAATCTTTTTTTCTCGGGCGCGCCTCAGAAAATCACGACGTTATTCCCCACACTGAGATGATTCTCGCTCACGTGCTCCTCCCCGGTCCCCTCCACTTCCGCCAAAACCCCGGCGTAGTTGCCATGACAACGTCCTGACCGACAGCATATATTTTCGCTAGCCACGGTCAGCCACCATACGCAAGGCGCAAAGCATGTTCACGGGACTGGCTGCTTGGCGGCGATGTGGTGCTTTTGCTTTCGCTGCACAACCCATAGCCGTGCGCGGAACGTTAGAGAAGATTGAAACACAGCGTGGCATTTGCAAGTCAAGTGGAACGCAGGATTCCATCAATTATTAGTGCGCATAACCAGACAGTGTCTCCACATGATGTTTCCGTAAACGTACGTGTACACATATGAGTTATTTGTGCTCACGCGCGATGAGTAGAACGCAAATAGATGATCCGATAGGCGCGCTTAGCGCCGACAAGTGCACAGCAGAACCATCAAATAATTGCATTCATCGTTATGCTGCCCAAATATTGGCTGGACTATATTGCCTGCCCAAATAGTGCCTGGACTGGTTTAACCGCACTCACCCCAGAGGAGTGTATTATCTCCCGTATTATTTAACATCGTAATGGCTATTGTTTCCCAAGAATACTAAACCATCGAACACTAGTGAAGATGTCTATGTATGCCGATGATATAAGTATATGGGTCTGCAGCTACCAGCATCGTTGCCTCGCACGAATAGCTCAGGGAGCAGTAAATGTCCTTCAGGGCCACTTGGCTACGCTTAGCTTATCGCTATCAGCAGACAAGTCATCATTCATACTATTTCCTGAAATTGAAAGAAAATTCATACGCTTGAAGCTGAATTTGGACGAATACCAGGGGCCCTATAACGTAAAACTATTCCAATATGTTTCTATTCTAATCTCCTGACGTCAAATTTGCGCAACCGCCAACGCAAGCACTGGGCGGTCACCCGCAGGGTTCTCTGAACAGACCAATCAAACGCTCTCCTCGTTCATAGGAGGCCACTTTTGTTTGCTTGAAAAACGAATAACATTGCCTACACTAAGCGGCTTGTCGTATCTAATTGGCTGAAAAGAGGCGAGGAGAACGCTCAAGTAGAGAGGGATTCGATGGGGCCGAGCCACTGCCCTGAAAGTCGATAACCGGATGAAGAGGGTGGTGCCGGCGTCTACGATTGGTCGGCTTTCCCTTACTTAGCTTTCGGTGGCTGGTCGAAAATCGCGGCGGCATGCAACGGAAGCTCAAGAATGACGCTAAAACGGACCCTTAGCAAAGAAGAGTTGGCAGAATGAGGGGGAAAACGTGCCGAAAGTGCTCGAAAACGTTACACGGCCACGCAAGAAGTTTTATTACACGCAAATACACCCATGCTCTCCGGCAGGCGCGAGTAGCCAGCGTCTGAGCGATCGGCGGCAGCCATCTTTTATTCCTTTCGGAACGGGGCAGCCTGCGGCTATTCCGAAGAAAATTCAATTTTGTTCGGCATATGAATGCATCTTTATCGCGTACACGTCACTTTGACGCGGTGAGTTCTTGCGGTTTTGTGACGTCGCGTGACAGGCAGGTGAAGTGGGTGCAGCCCGAAAACTTTTTACCAATAGCCGAGGGCTAATGGCGAAAAGGGGCCGAATAAAAATAACCATTTTTCTTTTTTCTGTCAAATCATGCATAATCAGTGTGTACACATGATATCAAATGGGGAGGTATCGCGGTTTCCGTGACGTCGCGTGACAGACAGGTGAAGTGGGGGTGGTCGAAAAAAGTTTTTGACCAATTGTGGAAGGCTGATAGCAGAATTGGAATAGAAAAGTTTGGAATAGTTTTACGTTATAGCGCCCCAGATTGTACAAGTAACAAAAGTCGAATTTCTTGGCATTACCTTGGACCACAGGCTATTCTGGCACCGCAATGTTGACCACGTTGTGGCGTCATCGCCACAGAGGCTACATGTTCTCAATTGTGTCCCTGGCATGCGCTGGGGCAACTACCCGACGTCGATGCTACGACTCCATACAGTGTTGGTTAGCAGTCGGATCCTATACCAGCTACCTTTATTGTCATTCTCGAATAGTCTACATGGGCGCTTAGAAGCCATACAGAGAAAAGGTCTTCGACTGTGCTTGGAAGCCCCTCAGCTGGCACAGAACAAAAAAGTTCTCTAGGAAGCCAAGTCACGCCCTCTGTGACTTCAGGCTTCTCACACTCTCTTGACCCAGCTACTACGTTTGAGCCTTCGCCCGGAAAAGCGCTCTTAAGACGTATATGTAACAGACCGCGCTCACATTTTTATGCAGCACTGAACACACTTCGAGTCTTAGAATTGCGCTGCTGGAGACAGAGGGAAAAGGTATACACCCGCCCTGGACATACGAAGATATCACATGCAACTTAAGCGTACCACACATGCATGCATTCCATCTGAAGAATCCAAATCACTAGATCTCGAACATTCGAACACGACTTACCCGAATCACCTCCCAGTATATACATATGGCTCTGTCAAAGCAGACGAAGACCACTGCGCAGCTGCATTTTATACTCCCTTTCTGAGCTATCCAAGGTCTGACCGTCTGGACTGTGCATTCTCGTCGACAGTCGTGCAAGGTGTGGCAATAGCTGCTGCTCTGCGCAAACTGAAGAAATTGCCTCTACAGAATGTGGTCCTCCTTACGGACTCAAAGGCCGCGTTGCAACAACTCTACCATGGTATGCCGTCCATCAAGTTCCTGTGAAAATCACTAGCCCTCGTAAAAGAACTCGGCAACAAACACTTCACAGTAAAGTTTCAGTGGATTCCCTCCCACATTGGCATTGCTAGCAACGAAAACTTTGACGTTTTTGCATACGCAGCGTTCTGTCATCCTTCTAAAGTCAAGGTTCCAAAAGAGAAATCAAGTTAAAAAATCGGACATTCGAAATCACTTTCGGTCACCTTATGTTCTCCCACATATGCCTTGCGTAACGAAGACATTTCGGCGAGAGGAAGCTTCACTTTCACATCGAATAAAAAGAGGATCTGCTACAACACCAGCGTAGTTATTTAAGACGAGGCTTATGAATTCTCCGAACTGTGCGGCATGCACGAGACCGTAGGGAGTGAACACTTCCTGTGGTCGTGCCCAAAATTTTAAGATGAAACGGACACTCCCGTGGAGAATCTGAAAAATAAAAAAAGGACCTTCCGCATGCGTGCCTGCCACACCAGAGTCATGAAACAGGACACTCAAGGTAGTACGCAATCGGAACTGTATCTTTCTAAAACGTCAATCACACATTTACATATATTTGCATGTACATGCAAATCACAGCCTAATTCCTTCTAAAGGCATCACGCGTTCGTATTACTCTACTTTTCTTTTTGGCTCCTGCATTAGCCATATTTCCTTCGGGGCTAGTGCAATAAACGGTAAGATTACGCATCATAAATACACAATTATTTGTTCACTCACAAGTCAGTGTTATGAATTTGTGTTCAAAACAGAGTGAGAGAGAGAGAAACAAGCTATAATGTCATGCTGGAGTGGTTAAACATCAACAACGTTCAACCAATTAGCCCCACTGTAAACCACAGTCCGCGGTCGAGCACTCTTCATCGGATGAGACATCGGAGAGAAAGCGACATATTCGCATGCAATAGCGTAGAAAACATGGCCTGTGTCATGTTGTCATGTCCAACAAGTGTGTCTTCTATAAGTTTCGTTGCACCAAAAAGTATTTTTAAATTATGGTAACTCTGCCATCATCATCAACGAAGCCACTGGCATCACCGGAACTCCGGCATCAGAGCCAGCACTCGAAGAAATAGAGAACGAAGTGACTCGGTGAGTGCCAGCAGTGGTGCCACAGGCTACAACAACAACAACAACAACAGTGGTTCAAGGCTCGGCTAGGTGCTCTTGGAGCGCGGCCGGCCAGGACCGACGGACCGCGCCGTTCCCACATTGGCGCCCAACGTGGGGCTCCGGCTGCGTTCCGGGACGGACCATGATAGCGGGGAAGGCGGGCGGCGCCCGTGCCACGGCCTCTAGCGACGCCTGCCTGGCCTGGTGCGTGATCATCTCCACGGTGCGAGATGTAGCTCTGGCATTCGCCGAGGAGCGTTTCCGCCGGCTCCTCCTTTGTCACCGTCATCGGATCTGGCACGGGACACGGGGGCGGAGCGGTCTCCGACACGCTGCTGAGGCTCCTGGCGCCACCATCGGAGAAGGAACCTGCCGGTGTGGTTACTGCATCAACGAGACAAATTGTCGAAGCACGGAGACCACGCGTGACTCCAAACGCGGCGGTGCGGCCGCGTCCAGCGACTCGGAGACGTCGGAGTGCGACGACGACTGGACCGTCGACGGTAAGGGAGCCGCAAAGGCGCGCAAAGGCAAGCTGTCGAAGAAAACGGTTCGGAAGAACCACTCGTCGGGCAGCGACGCCGAGAACAAGAGCTGCGCGTCGTCCTCGTCCGAGCCCGAGGAGTTCGAAGGCCCGGACTCTGGCGGTGGTTCCTCGGTGATGGCCGGCGGCAGCGAAGACGACGATGACGACGATTCCAAAGAAGAGTAGTACAACGGCTGCGACGAGAACCTCATAAGTGCCTGAGGTCAGCTGCCAACGGCAATGAAAGCGGCACCGTTCGAGCGACGATCATGATAGTCTGCGATCTTTCCGAATAGCAGCGAGTGGGCGGCAGTTACTTCTGGTGACCTGCTGCGTGCACTCGTCAGAACGAGGGAGAGAGGGAAAACCGGACCAAGTATGCCTCCGGGAATGGTTTAGGGCCTACTGGTTCCTGCAAGGCCTTACCAACTCGGAGGCTCTACTACCATGGTCTGCTGCATTTTCGCGAAGCGTACGTCCGGGAAGCCAGCCATGTTTCGGGCCTTCGGGTTCCTGGAAGACCTTGGTGACGCGGACGTTGCCTGCTCCACTGATCCTCGTTCAGTGCAGCAGTCTGCATTGTTTGCCCGCCGCCGGGAGTGCGGTGCCGTTGCTGCAAGCTGCCGTGAGCCAGTGCCACTATCGCCTTGGCAGAGGGAGGGACCAGTGTGGGAAATCCGCCTTAATAATCATTGGAGCCAGCGGCATCATTAGAACTCCGGCATCGGAGCCAGCAGTCAAAGAAGTGGAGGGCGAAGTGACTCGTGAGCTCGAGCGGTGGTTCGAGACTCGGCTGGGCTCTGTTGGGGCGCGGTCGGCTAGGACTGGGGCCTGCTGACGTGAACCGAGGGACCGCACCGCTCCCACAGTATCTACTATGAATTATCACCTGTGATATGTATCTGAAACTATAGAACATTGTTTCATAAGTTGTAAAGACGCAATCTTATTTTGGGATGTTCTTCTAATGATTCTTAAGAAAATTTTAATTTGAATCAGCATACCTACCCATACTTGACTGCACAGCATGGAGAAGACGTGCTACTTGATGTGTTTTTTCCGAAATGACTACATAACTTATGGAAGCTTTTGCGGAAATATGCCCTATACGCTGATCATAGCGCGCGAGGAGTCACGCGATGCGAGATGCACAGCGCTTATGTCGACACGTGCACATGCAATTTGCAGTGCAGTTTCATATTATTGTACCACATAGCGCGCCCCGTATCAGTTGCGCAGGTAGCGGCGCAAGGTATACAAAAATGTCTTGGAGAGTAAAAAGTAAATTAAGAAAATGTATACATAAATTCCAGAAGGAAAAACATGCACAGCATACCTGATTAAATCAAGCAGGCTAGGTGAGCAATTGTCACCGCCGCCTACCTTTCGAAAGGCATGCCAATAAATCACCACCACCATCAGCAGCAGAAGCAACATCGCATCGAACCACTTGTCACGCGATATGAGATGCACGCCACGTAGCGTCAATGCTTGCAAACTTTGCATCGCAGTTGCGCTGTATTCCACCAGGTGTCATGGCATGCAACAGTTGCATCGCATCGTGCCAGGTGACAAGGTATGTGAAATGTGCGCCGCGTAGTCTCGATGCCTGTGTTTGCTCTTCGCTACGCGTTATGACATCTCCTCACAAGGCACGAACAGCTGCTGGAGAATCGAATCGGAGAGCTTCTCACGCTACTGCAAACAGGCAACGTCGGGCTCAACAGGATGCTGTGTAGAGAGCAGCGAAAGGCGCAGCTCGCCGTGGACGCCGGGCGGACAGTTCAGTTCGTTCTCATGAAAACGACGCGAAGAGACTTCGCCGCGAAGACACCCCCCGCCCCCAATACGTGCTGGCGAAAGTGGGACTCCTATGGAGCCGCTCCTCCAGCTTACGATGTGACTGTGCTGCACGAGCGGCGCAGGCCTGCGACTTTTTGTTCCGCCAGCTTTTTTTTTTTTTTGGCAGTTTAACTCCTTTGAACGGTTCAGGCGAGCAGTGCGAAAATATATTTATTACGAAGTCAAGCAAGGTGGACACAGCGTAGCTTGTGAACACAGGCTGCTCGCCTCAAGAATGAAATTGTCACGGTGGAGAACATTTGATAGTTAGGCAGTTTTGGTTCCACGTACTTGGCGGCTTTTACTCGGGTACTTAAAGGAAAACGCGAATCATTCTTTCTGAAGTAATCAATGTGTTGTGAATGGTTTCATTCCCGTGCAGAAATCGCTATACGGGATCGCGTGTAAAGGCTCGGTACGTGCGTGATTAATTTGAAGTGAAATATGCAGAAGTGTTGCTACAAATCCTAGCTCGATGCTTCGGGCCGAAACGCTAACACCCGAAAACATAATTTACCATCAACTCTCTGACAGTAACATCGCATATGTATGCATGCCTCCCACGTTGCTTGTTATACGAGGAACTGACGGCCGACAGAATATGACTTCGCGCAAGTGTCATTGCTCTCAAAGCAGCGTGTACTGCTAGCCGGCAAAAGCGCAACATCCGCGCGTGTAAATCACTTACCGTAGGAGGAACCGGCGATTTATGAAGACAACGGCTGGAGGGGAGCCTGTATAAACGTCGCGTAGACAAATGACGAGCAGCAGCCACCGTCGTGCGGCCGCAGCGTCTCGCCCCGACCATTCGGCATCAATCACAATTTCTCGCTGAGCCTATACTTCTGTCAGGACCCTTGACAGGTCGGAAGGGTGTTCCGAGCCTTGTCCTCCCGTCGTTCACGTGTGCGCGGCATAAGAAAGGCACGTTCGCACGAGCGTCTCCGTTGTCGCTCGTTGTCATCGGGAAGTGCGTGTGGATTATAATAGGTACGGCGAGAACAGTGAATCCTACGATGTCGTAATATTGAGCAGAATGCAATGCCACCTATCTCGTTGTTTGCCTATACTTCGGACACGAGTTTGCGTATCGTATTCATTTCCTACTGCTCGTCTTTTTGTCGCCCCCCGTACCTCTCATTTTATTCTATTGGCACCGTGCCTCGTGAGCAAGAATAGCAGGCCAGGATAGAGACTTATACATGATTCTGAATATTTTTTCTCTCCTTAAACAAATGTTCTCCTTATATAAGTGAAATCTCAGCTAACTTTAGCCCGAGTTTCAAAATATTCGAGTGTGCCACAGAAGGGCACTAACATGTTTATAGGAATTCTAGCCGAAAAACTCGAATGCAACAGATAAGCGCTCTAGTTTTTCCGGCGATTATGTATGGGTGGGAGTCGTGGAGTTTACGCAAATATAAAGGAGAAATATTTGATTACTTCGAGCTTTGGCACCGGCCTTGATTGCCTTGAGAATTTCATAGAGGGCAAAACGATCCAATCTTTCTTTCTCAAGTGACATCAAGCCAGAATTTTGCTTCGAAACAAAGCTCATGAAGCTAAAGCTTTCTTATTTTGGTGATCTCAAATGGGCTGCGGTTTCAAAGGACGCACACTAACGCTTGCTAAAGTAAACGTTCAGACAAAATGGGGTTGTCGAGTGCACGAGATGGTTATTTGAGATTATGCAGGCCACAAGGAAACGTGTCAGTAAGCTTCTCTTTAGCAGACCTCATTGGTGTTCGTATAATCATTTCATCACCAAAAGTCGAAGGTGCCTCGATAGTACGTCGCGTATATATAAAGGCGCGTCGAAACGCAAGTTGTTGGCCACTTTACGGGGGAAATCACAAATTTTCTTGCGTTTTATTAGGTTTAATGGCTAGTTAAAATTATTATTCAACTTCGCAAGTATTAATTTTCAGAATAACGTTTCCACCAGTGAGTTGTTGACCGTTCTAGGAAACGCCCGAGTCAGCAGTATTATACCTGCCAGCAGTATACGACATTCTACCTATTGCGCACTTACTTTTCCCGCGCGGGTCTTAAAAATGTTGGCGAAATATGAACAAAAGAAAATAATTGTGAATTTTCAGCATAAATGCGCAAGAAATGCGTCAGAATTACGTCGAACCTCTTTGAGGTCCCGGATCTACGAGTTAAACCACGTTAACCACATTGCAGAGAGTTGTTCAGGAGCTCGACACACCTCCTGCCTCTTCGAGGAGCATAGAGCAACTGACAATGATCCATAGAAGAGTGTATATATATATATATATATATATATATATATATATATATATATATATATATATATATATATATATATATATATATATATATATATATATATATATATATATATATATATATATATATATAGATTCGGGACCTCAAAGAGGTGCAACGTAATGCTAAGACATTTCTCGCGTATTCAAAACTCAATCTACACAAATAGTTTTTTTTTATTATCGTTTTAGCGGCAAAACACATCCACGTGTCTGGAGACGCTCTGAACCTCTAACGTGCGGAACACGCATTTGCCATCAATTCCATGACAACACGGAGGCGGCGACATCTCGAGCATCTTTATAATTAGCCATTAAAAAAGAAATATCACCATTTTACAAATTTTACCTATCAATTCGTCTTATTTATTTATTTATTTATTTATTTATTTATTTATTTATTTATTTATTTATTTATTTATTTATAGATACTGCGATCTGAAATCAGATAGCAGGGTGGGTATACATATAAATATGCAGGCATTTTGAAACATTAGTGAAGAATACATTATGTACAAGCAAATAACGCACTAAAATTCATAACATTTGCAAGCATTGTTCAAACATTGACAAGGAATTCTGGGTAACAATATCAGAATTAAGATTGTTCCAGTCTGTTATTGTCCTAGGAAAAAAAGAATATTTGAAACAGTTCCTCCGTGCGTTCATGGGGCTTATTGAGAAAGGATGCCTTCGTCTCGTGTTATGGTAAAGATGAATAAGTAAAGTAACCATATATGGAGCACCGCATTATGTATCACTGTGTGAGTAGGACTTTTCCAAAACTCTCGTAAATAATGTAGCAACTTTACGTAAGCTGTTAACCCATACCACATTTGTCCAATTCAAATCATCGAACCGGAGCAATTCGTATAACTGCAATGTCTGTTTCTGCAACTAGGTTATCGATCTATAAACTTCGTGCTCCCGCTTTATAAATATTGTTTTTTATGTGACCAATTGTTGAACTTTTTTGGTCATGTATAACCTCCCGAAATGAACATGTTGCTTTATACAGTCCGTATAACTCAGCTTTTTTTTGCTTAAACGCAACAAATTTAATTTGTCTGCTGAACGCATTTCTGCCCTTCACACGTAACTTGAACAGAGAAATCGGAATTGGCGGTGACGAAAGCTTTCTCTTGGCAGAAAAGGCAACAAGGAAATGAAAGTTTGCTCGACAAATCCTCCAGCGCAAGTCCACCGAGAGTAAGAAATTACGGCGTTCTTTTATGTGGGTCGACCGAGTTCGATACAGCCAACTCAGCGAGTACTGACGGACGTTGCTGGGCCAAGAAACGATGCCGACAGAAAACAATAACTGAGTCGTGACACAAGTATTACTATCTAAACACCGAACCGGAAGTGGTGGCTCTTAGTGAAAGAAACTAGGGACGAGCAAGTTTCGTTTGGGCACACGAACAAGAATGTCTCGATGTTCGCCCTTAATCAAGGGGCAAACTTTTTCACTCGAAACACAACGTCCACACAAACCAGGACGGAGAGAGTGAATTAACGACTGTCGTCTCGGTTATCACGGATGGTAGTATACAGGAGGGCGTATGAGGAGGGTTCACGCTGTATAAGGGACAAGGGATCGCGTCTTAATTCAAATGAGATCGTGGCAGTGTTATGTATATGGCAAAAAAAGTAAAAAAAAAATGCCCGTTTATATACATCAAAGGAGACCGACGGTAGCAGATGAGTTTATGAATGCAAAGTATTTCCGCTCATTATATGCCTCGCTAAAGCCGTTCTACATTGCGGAACTCATAGACTCATTTGGTTAGTCTTACCAGCCATAAATTTCCGACAGCTTGCAAACTTACTAGAAAGAAAACAGACAAATCACTGACTCAACTCGCACGGAAATTATGGGATACGTAGGGAATCTGGATTTGCATACATCGACTAATGCACTACACCACGCATATGATTATCGGTCTCAGCGGATCTTAGCTCCATCTGATGAATTCACTTCCAAATCGCTTTTCTTTTATTGCCTAATAGCTGCGTACTGCCACTAAGAGGTTGTGCGGATTTGTTGGTTAGTATTTTATGTCGCCGTGTAAACAAACAAACCGTATGCAGGGTTTTTTTTTTTTGCTTCCTTCGGTAGCGACCTCTACTGCTGTACGAGCAGACGATATGATTTTACGGGTAAAACTTTGCAACCAAGTAATTTCGCTTTGCTTTACGACGCTTGCGTTGCTCCCGGTGGCAGAATGGGCACAGAAAGTAAACACTGAACTTGGCGCATAACCAGAGAGCCGTACCACACGTTTGAACGTTGCCTGGTTCCCACCTCACCTTTCTTCTTTGTCCGCGATACCGCTGGGACCGCATTTAATGGGGCGCTATAATGAGCTCGGCATCACTAGGCTCGCCGCAGGCTTCTATTTATCAACTCTCGTTTGTTTGGCTTCGCGGTGCGCCATAGTGTACATGCACCGAGCGTCTAGCAATTACTGAGGGGGGACATGGCTCACGTGGTTCCATGGTTCCACAGCCTTTCACTACCCCCGAAAGCTTTTGACGAACATGGTGGAGCCATCTCGCGCAGCGCATAACGAAGAGCCTTTGATTTAGAATGCTAGACTCCACCGATATGTGGACTCCGGACCTGAAACCAAATAAATTTTCATCTCTCCCTCTCGCGGTGAGCTGGTGCACGTCTTTAGTGTATCGCTGGCTAAAGAGTATACGCTCTCTGCTTGGGTGGCAATGCCGGCATGTGGTACAAAGGAATAATGTGTGAAATAGTTGCAGTAATGTCAGCGCACAGTGCGAACTTTAGCGACGAAATTGCGACTTTGAACGTACTGTTGCTCCGTTGATGTGTTTCTGCTATGTATCTTTCGCTTTCTTTTGAGCGCTTACCTTACTTACGGCTCCGTGTCGTTTATAACCTTCAGATTACGAGGTTTAATAGCGGGGTGTCCGTGTGATATATCCAGGTTTGTATAAATGTGCGTTGTACTTTTTTTTATTTTCTTTAGAAATTATCAAGCACTGCACACACTCTTGAACTCATATTCTAAACCTATATGATTGGGAACCAATTAATGACGCATGGCAAGTGCCTGAAACGTGGCAGGTTCTTTTGCTTATTTCTTTTTCTCTTTATTTTATTTGTTCGGCGTTTCTTATTCATTGAACATTATTTTTGAAAATTGAGATGGCCGGCGTTTCACACGCCTAACTCCCGGGTTCCCATTATTATTAAACAAGAACAACGTGGGAACTTCTCACGACAGCACCTGTTTTCCGACATATCACTGGTTCTCTCAATCACTGGGAGTCCCGTGGACTGTCAGTCAGTCAGTCAGTTAGTCAGTCAGTCAGTCAGTTAGTCAGTCAGTCAGTCAGTCAAGTCAGTCAGTCAGTCAGTCAAGTCAGTCAGTCAGTCAAGTCAGTCAGTCAAGTCAGTCAGTCAGTCAGTCAGTCAAGTCAGTCAGTCAAGTCAGTCGGTCGGTCGGTCGGTCGGTCAAGTCGGTCGGTCAAGTCGGTCGGTCAAGTCGGTCGGTCGGTCGGTCGGTCGGTCGGTCGGTCGGTCGGTCGGTCGGTCGGTCGGTCGGTCGGTCGGTCGGTCGGTCGGTCGGTCGGTCGGTCGGTCGGTCGGTCGGTCGGTCGGTTGGTTGGTCGGTCGGTCGGTCAGTGACTAAAATCACTGTGAGTAAAAGTGATTTTCACTGTCACTGTGAGTAAAAGAAAAAAAAATGTACGTCGTTTTTCACGAAAACGACAGAAGTGGCACTTCACGTGTTATTTTCGTCGTCGAGAATCGCATTGCCTCTGGTCTCCTAGGCTGATCAAATATCAATCTACCTCAACTCAGTTAAGGCGCTCTAGGCTTTCTCGTATGGAAAAAGCCTCCGAAGCGAATAAAGCAATTCGAGCGAGATTATTACGCAAACACATCTCAAAGCTTGTCGCGGAGTAGTCGGACTTCATTATGGTTCTTTATAATACTTCTACGTGGTGGTATTTGTACTTTTAGTACCTTACCTACGTGCGTCCCCCCTCCCCTCCGTTCCAGCGAGAGTCATAGTCCCTTCATGCGTTCGAAAAGCGCTAAAGCAGACCGCATGTGCCGACTCCGCTCAATTCCACTCGTGCAGTGAGCACAATCTACTTAGAATGAACGTGAAACGTTTTCTTGTGGCGTCTAAAAGGGCGAAATTTAAAACTCACGTCCTGCTCTATTCACAGCTGAATGTCGAAATTGTAGCTAAAAGGTATATAAAGAATAACGAAATCATCAGGGCAATTTCGCTCTTAAAAACCGAGCACTGAAGGAAGGTGTTCCGCCGTTAATGGGAAATAGAATCGGAACGCGCTGTCAAAAACAACAGCTAAGCGTTAACCTGTCATCAAGTTTTGTAGCTAAATGAAAAGGCACGTTGGTGCTAAAAATCAAGGTTAAAACTACATTTTGAACAGCGAGTCTTTAAAAGAACGAAAGGCTCCATTGGAACTACTTTTGGCTCATAGATACCCCTACATCGAGTGAACGTTCATGTCCAGACGTCTTACATATACTCAGAGCTGTATATTAGCGTCCTTAGGTAACGCCAAAGATGATTTCCGCCTGCACTGGGAGGACTTCACTGCACTACAATGATTAAAAGCTTTCTGTTTTTTATTGCCACTGCGACGTAATCTCGTTTGGTTTCCAGCATCCTACTTGGTTTGAGCCGAAGATCAATAATGGATGTTTCACTGTAATTAGCCACTACGTTAGAATCACTGAGCATCTATTTCCAAAAACAGCAAGTGCAGAAAGGCGACGCCGGAAAAAACTGAGATCAGCTACTCTCAGCTGGACCATTAGCGGAGTGCGCAACTGCCGCGATAGCACGGACAACCGACAAGGCACTAAGGAGAAGCGCTGGACAAGGAAACAACGACACAAGCCGATGCGAACATCAAGCAGCCCGACACAGGCTTCTTACAAAGGCCGCCGTTACCATCCCACTTTACTTTGAGCGTAGCGCAGTTCTCTGGCTAGAGGAATGAATGGTGAAAAAACACAAATACAGAGCGGTAAATGAGCGAAAAGACAACACAAGGTGGCGCTGCGCTAATGACCACGAGAGTTGTGCCTGAGTCGACCGTTCCGGCAAGTCGCCGCAGCTGGTCCGGCCTACGGTGCGCTCGGAACTGACCATGAGGGATTTATACTCTTGGTTACACTGTGCCTTCACCTATGCACCAACCCCTCTCGCCATCCTCCCCTCCTGTCTCTCCCACGCTTCCTCCTTCCTCCTGCATCGTCGCGATTATTACACTGAGCAGCACGAGGTGGTCCGCAACATCTGGTACGATACTGCTTCTGTCATTAGGGTACTTTGGCTGAGCGCTCCTATACACCAGGCTCCGTTTTTAAGTTACGCAGTCATCCCTGTATATTCTGCGGGCAGGGGCGTAGTTCTAACATTGTACTCAATGATTAGCTCCAGCAGTGCATATAGAGAGCAAATATGAGAGGCGGACTACGACTATAAAGCCTGCAAAAATATAGAGACGCGAGGGTGAGATTGTAGTATGAGCTAGAATGGGGGGGGGGGGGGGGGTGACACAAAACGGAAGATAGCGTAACTTAACCAGAACTGCACGTGGTTCGTTATGCTATAGTAAGAGAAAAGAAAAGGAAACAAATTCAATGCCGATTTAAAGGCAAATGTGAAATTAGTTACGTCGCACCTAATTTAAGTCCCGAATTCCCGATTTAAACCTCATTCGCCACATCGCAAAGCGTTGTTTATTATCTCGCTCGACGTATACGTTTTGCCTCGCCTACGGGCGAAATGCAAATGATAGTGCAATATATATATATATATATATATATATATATATATATATATATATATATATATATAGTACACAGATGCATTTCTTTTTCACTTTGACAGTTGTAATGCGAAGGCATAAAAGATAAAGGGGAGCAGACAGAACACAGTTCAGGCACACCGGTGACTCAGACGAACCAAGATGTTCAGCACCGCTACACGGTCATTCAGGTCGGTTGGCTATGGAAGCCACGACCGCTGCAACGATCTGTTGACTTTTTCTGCTGCGACATACGACATGACCCCATGATCTCCCTCTCAGAAAAAAGTTATTTATTTGGATGGCTAAGGTTGGGCGCGTGCATCCAGCCTTTGGCCTGCAAAGTAGGAACAGCGACCGTGAGTGTTGTATGGTTGCTTCACAATCGCAGGCATTGTGATGAGCGCCGCCAGCAATTCAAATAAATGATCAGTAAGCGTTCGTAAAAGCTGCTTCAAGGCGTATGCGTTAGGTTAGGGTTGAATGACATTTAGGAATGCCAGGAGCAGTTGCATAGGTAGGTCGAGTTAGCGCAAACAATTATGGATGTAGCCCGGTCAACGCCATTGCCGCAAGTTCGCACCACAGTGAAACTTCATAAGATACCTTGCTACGTTCTTTCTCGAGAACGTAATGGAAACAATTGGGTTGTTTCATGTGCCTGTGCGAGCAGATCTACTGGTACAGTTGTTGGAAGGGATAGCGCAATTGCGCGGTGGGCTGAAACCTTACATTGTACCTTTTTTTGATAGTTTGATGATGCCCTTCTTCTGTCTCCGACCCATCGTCTTCGTAGGACCCGCAAGAAATATCGCACGAAAAATAACTGCAGGATGGCCTATGAGTCACAATACAATGGCGCAGCAATTAGAGGCTTTTTGATCAACACGATCAATTCCCAATCTGAACACCAAGTTCAAAACCGGTTGATGTTATGTCATGACAAAATGGGTTTTAACGACACTTTCGTAATTAATGCGTTAACATCAATCATGTTACGCTGTTATGTTGTCTCAAATAACGCTTAAGATACATAGATTTTATATATAGTCTGTTATTCTCATGTTATATATATAGTGTTTATATTCAGTGCAACTTATTCGTTGTTGTGACTGATTAATTTCACTGTAGTTCAATGCAAAGGTTCTGATCTGAACGCCTGTCACGTGTCTTTTATATACTTCACATCTTCATGGGGCAAAACCATAAAGAACTAACATCAAATGCGTCCTCAGCTATATAGAATATATGTATTGTATCCTTTACCTTTACTCTTCCTTATCGTTACTATAACTGTGAGTTCTTTCGCAAGGAGAACACAAAACTATTCTAAGAAGTATATTATCTCGCGAACATTAATCTAAATAATAGCAGGCAGCAGGCAGCAGTCATTTGTCTAGAAAATTCAAGGACACATGCTGGCGGTTGGCTTGCAACTCCGCTTTGTAAGTATCGCAAAAACCGTGCCTTAAGCAAACTTCGTACTCTAGGGGGCACTTTCTATTTTTCAGACTACCGGGAAAATGCAAACAATTTCTTTTATTAGCGAAGAACCTTGCGCCAACTTCTTTGACGAGGCGCTTCAAACACGCTTTAACTTTTTTCTTTTCAGAGTAGTGCCAGGCATTGATTCTCCCCTCCGTTTTATATAGTCCCAAAGGCACCGTGCTGTTTAGCTGTGTCGGAACGTTTCTCACAAATTGATGCCCTGGTCAGAATACAAGTCTGGGCTTTCACAATCAAGGTGGCATCTAATATGTGAGTTGAAAGCAAAAAAACGATGTTAAAGGAAATTAAGCATGGACATTCGCTATGTATGTGTTAACAAGAAAGCTGGCAATTATGAAAACAAACACATCATGTGCTCAAAGTAACCCTTATGTTCATTCAAACATACTAGAACCAGTTAGTTCCCACTTTAAAAGATATATGAATATATATATATATATATATATATATATATATATATATATATATATATATATATATATATATATCCTAAGTTAATTAGGATTGAGCGCCATTGCAACTTTCTCAAAGCAGACGCTGACCACAAGACCGATCGAGAAACCTATACACTGCTCATGTATTTAAGAGCCCCCAATCCACTGCGGTTTCACAAAGAGCTTACAGCTACGCGAAATGCCTTAGATTTCATGTAGCTCTCGTAACTAATAAATAAAGTGAACCAATCTTTATGAAGAATCATCATCACCAGTCTATTTTTATGTCTAGTGCACAACGAAGGCCTGTCCCTGCGATTTCTAATTACCCCCGTCTTGCGTTAGCTGATTGCAACTTTCACCTGCAAATTTCCTCATTTAATCACCCCAACTAGTCTTCTGCCATTCTCGGCTGCACTTCCCTTCTCTCGGCGCCCATTCTCAAACCCTTATGGTCCACCGGTTATCTGCCCTGTGGATCACATGAGCTGCCCAGCTCCATTGTTTTCTCGTAATGTCAACTAGAATATCGGCTAACCCAGTTTGCTCTCTGAATTACACCGGTCTCTGCCTGTTTCTTAACGACACGCCTAAATGTGTTCGCTCCATTGCTCTTTGCGGGGTCCTTTCTCATTCTCGAGCTTCTTTCTTATCCTCAACGTTTCTGCCCCACATGTTGGCACCTGTAGAATGCAATAACTGTGCACATTTATTTTAAACAGCTCCCAGTCAGAGCTTGGCAATGCCTGCCGTGTTCACTCCGACTCGTTTTTATTCTTTTGCAAATGTTCTTCTCATGATTGGGGTTTCCCTTCATTAATTGATCTAGACAAGCATATTCCTGCCCATACCCTAAAAGCTGACAGGCGATAATGAATTCTTGCTCTCTTACCAGGCTATTGAAGATCGTCTTCGTGTTCCCGGCAATGATCTTCAAACCTACTCTTACAATTTCTCGGTAAAGGGCCTCAATTTGTTGCAATTCATCCCCATTGTTGCTGAGCTGGACAATATCATCTTTAAATACAAGGTTATTGAGATATTCGCTGTTGATACTCACTCTTAAGCCTTCCCAGTCTAATAGCTCGAGTCCTTCTTAAAAGCACGCAGTGACTAGCGTTGGAAAGCTTGTTACGAAGAATAAACACGGTGAATTGTGTGCTTGGAAATTATTCCTTCTGAAGACGTTATTTTCAGGGTGTTTCGATTGGCTAAACTACGGCAAGCGTGCATCATCAAAGACTTTTGCTTCCACAGCCTCGTGCCCGCGTTGACACCAAAGGAAAAGTCACACAGATGTGTCAGTGCCATAGCTAAAGGCCTATGTGATATCGCTGTTCATGCGAGTAAGGTGTTTCCATGTTAATGCCGGGATGGAGAAGGTTCAACTCATAGTGGATGTGGCTTGAACTAAAACGAAATCACTACTGCGCTGATTCTGTGAACTTCATAACCTGGGTGTTCAATTATTTATTTATTTATTTATTTATTTATTTATTTATTTATTTATTTATTTATTTATTTGTACATACTACAGCGCAATAAGCGCTATAGCAGGAGTGAATTAACAGAGGAAAATTATACAGAGAAAAGTACCATACAACGATGAGGGCGATGTGCTAGGACCATTCATCTTGGATGGCAGATACAACACTTCGGGGCGAGCATGAGCGAATAGACCCAGGTAAGGAATTCCAGTCTTCTATGGAACGAGGGATAAAGCTGAATTTAAACATATTCGTTCGTGCAAAGTAGGGCATCAAGTTCAAGTTGTGATGTCGTCTCGTCGATGACTCTGGTGCGAGGTTAGTATAGTTTT